>NC_086446.1:440642851-440785351 GCF_028390025.1 Pseudophryne corroboree
ATTGTATGTGGAACACTGTCAACTTGCACCATCACAGCGCAAATGGCTGTCCTCACTTTCACAAAATGCACTGCCATATCAGCAAAAATTCAGGACTGCATTGGCCGGGAATTGAACCCGGGCATCCCGCGTGGCAGGCGAGAATTCTACCACTGAACCACCATTGCTCCACAGGTACTTAATTTTACACTTACTCGTGTACTTTAGTGTATGAAACAAAGCAGGAGTGTCAGGATGCCTTGCCTTGCCTTGCCATCACCTCCATACATTTGCAACCAACCCTGGCTAGCTCAGTCGGTAGAGCATGAGACTCTTAATCTCATGGTCGTGGGTTCGAGCCCCACGTTGGGCGGATGTTTTTTCTTTTCCTGTACCATTGTATGTGGAACACTGTATACTTGCACCACCACAGCGCAAATGGCTGTCCTCACTTTCACAAAATACACTGCCATATCAGCAAAAACTCAGGACTGCATTGGCCGGGAATCGATTCCGGGCCTCACGCGTGGCAGGCGAGAATTCTACCACTGATCCACCAATGCTCCATATATGCCTAATTTTACACTTACTCATGTACTTTACTGTATAAAACAAAGCAGGAGTGTCAGGATGCCTTGCCTTGCCATCACCTCCAAGCCTACGTAACCAAGCCCGACTAGCACAGTCGCTAGAGCATAAGACTATTAATCTTAGGGTCATGTATTTGAGCTCCATGTTGGGCAGTTGTTTTTTTCTCTTCCTGTACCATTGTATGTGGAACAGTGTATACTTGCATCACCACAGCGCAAATGGCTGTCCTCACTTTCACAAAATGCACTGCCCTATCAGCAAAAACTCAGGAATGTATTGACCGGGAATTGAACCCGGCCTCCCACGTGGCCGGCTAGATTTCTACCACTGAACCACCAATGATCCACAGATGCTTAATTTTAGACTTACTCATGTACTTTAGTGTACAAAACAAAGCAGGAGAGTCAGGATGCCTTGCCTTGCCATCACCACAACTCCTTGGTTACCAAGCATTGCTAACTCAGTCGGTAAAGCATGAGACTCTTAATCTCAGGGTCGTGGAGTCGAGCCCCACATTGGGCGGATGTTTTTTTTCTTTTCCTGTACCATTGTATGTGGAACACTGTCAACTTGCCCCACCACAGCGCAAATGGCTGTCCTCACTTTCACAAAATGCACTGCCATATCAGCAAAAATTCAGGACTGCATTGGCCGGGAATCGAACCCGGACCTCCCGCGTGGCAGGCGAGAATTCTACCACTGAACCACCAATGCTCTACAGATACTTAATTTTACACTTACTCGTGTACTTTAGTGTATGAAATAAAGCAGGAGTGTCATGATGCCTTGCCTTGCCATCACCACCATGTATTCTCAACCAAGCCCAGCTAGCTCAGTCGGTAGAGCATGAGACTCTTAATCTCAGGGTCGTGGGTTCGAGCCCCACATTGGGCGGATGTTTTTTTTTCTTTTCCTGTACCATTGTATGTGGAACACTGTCAACTTGCACCACCACAGCGCAAATGGCTATCCTCACTTTCACAAAATGCACTGCCATATCAGCAAAAACTCAGGACTGCATTGGCCAGGAATCGAACCCAGGCCTCCCGCGTGGCAGGCGAGAATTCTACCACTGAACCACCAATGCTCCACAGGTACTTAATTTTACACTTACCCGTGTACTTTAGTGTATGAAACAAAGCAGGAGTGTCAGGATGCCTTGCCTTGCCATCACCTCCATACATTCGCAACTAAGCCTGGCTAGCTCAGTCGGTAGAGCATGAGACTCTTAATCTCAGTGTCGTGGGTTCGAGCCCCACATTGGGTGGATGTTTTTTCTTTTCCTGTACCATTGTATGTGGAACACTGTATACTTGCACCACCACAGCGCAAATGGCTGTCCTCACTTTCACAAAATACACTGCCATATCAGCAAAAACTCAGGACTGCATTGGCCGGGAATCGATTCCGGGCCTCACGCGTGGCAGGCGAGAATTCTACCACTGATCCACCAATGCTCCACAGATGCCTAATTTTACACTTACTCATGTACTTTAGTGTATAAAACAAAGCAGGAGTGTCAGGATGCCTTGCCTTGCCATCACCTCCAAGCCTACGTAACGAAGCCCGACTAGCACAGTCGCTAGAGCATAAGACTATTAATCTTAGGGTCATGTATTTGAGCTCCATGTTGGGCAGTTGTTTTTTTCTCTTCCTGTACCATTGTATGTGGAACAGTGTATACTTGCATCACCACAGCGCAAATGGCTGTCCTCACTTTCACAAAATGCACTGCCCTATCAGCAAAAACTCAGGAATGTATTGACCGGGAATTGAACCCGGCCTCCCACGTGGCCGGCTAGATTTCTACCACTGAACCACCAATGATCCACAGATGCTTAATTTTAGACTTACTCATGTACTTTAGTGTACAAAACAAAGCAGGAGAGTCAGGATGCCTTGCCTTGCCATCACCACAACTCCTCGGTTACCAAGCATTGCTAACTCAGTCGGTAAAGCATGAGACTCTTAATCTCAGGGTCGTGGAGTCGAGCCCCACATTGGGCGGATGTTTTTTTTCTTTTCCTGTACCATTGTATGTGGAACACTGTCAACTTGCCCCACCACAGCGCAAATGGCTGTCCTCACTTTCACAAAACGCACTGTCATATCAGCAAAAACTCAGGACTGCATTGGCCGGGAATCGAACCCGGGCCTCCCGCGTGGCAGGCGAGAATTCTACCACTGAACCACCAATGCTCCTCAGATACTTAATTTTACACTTACTCGTGTACTTTAGTGTATGAAATAAAGCAGGAGTGTCAGGATGCCTTGCCCTGCCATCACCTCCATACATTCTCAACCAAGCCTGGCTAGCTCAGTCGGTAGAGCATGAGACTCTTAATCTCAGGGTGGTGGGTTCGAGCCCCACGTTGGGCGTTTTTTTTTCTTTTCCTGTACCATTGTATGTGGAACACTGTCAACTTGCACCACCACAGCGCAAATGGCTGTCCTCACTTTCACAAAATACACTGCCATATCAGCAAAAACTCAGGACTGCATTGGCCGGGAATCGATTCCGGGCCTCACGCGTGGCAGGCGAGAATTCTACCACTGAACCACCAATGCTCCACAGATGCCTAATTTTACACTTACTCATGTACTTTAGTGTATAAAACAAAGCAGGAGTGTCAGGATGCCTTGCCTTGCCATCACCTCCAAGCCTACGTAGCCAAGCCCGACTAGCACAGTCGCTAGAGCATAAGACTATTAATCTTAGGGTCATGTATTTGAGCTCCATGTTGGGCAGTTGTTTTTTTCTCTTCCTGTACCATTGTATGTGGAACAGTGTATACTTGCATCACCACAGCGCAAATGGCTGTCCTCACTTTCACAAAATGCACTGCCCTATCAGCAAAAACTCAGGAATGTATTGACCGGGAATTGAACCCGGCCTCCCACGTGGCCGGCTAGATTTCTACCACTGAACCACCAATGATCCACAGATGCTTAATTTTAGACTTACTCATGGACTTTAGTGTACAAAACAAAGCAGGAGAGTCAGGATGCCTTGCCTTGCCATCACCACAACTCCTCGGTTACCAAGCATTGCTAACTCAGTCGGTAAAGCATGAGACTCTTAATCTCAGAGTCGTGAGTTCGAGCCCCACATTGGGCGGATGTTTTTTTTCTTTTCCTGTACCATTGTATGTGGAACACTGTCAACTTGCACCACCACAGCGCAAATGGCTGTCCTCACTTTCACAAAATGCACTGCCATATCAGCAAAAACTCAGGACTGCATTGGCCGGGAATCGAACCCAGGCCTCCCGCGTGGCAGGCGAGAATTCTACCACTGAACCACCAATGCTCCACAGGTACTTAATTTTACACTTACTCGTGTACTTTAGTGTATGAAACAAAGCAGGAGTGTCAGGATGCCTTGCCTTGCCATCACCTCCATACATTCGCAATCAAGCCTGGCTAGCTCAGTCGGTAGAGCATGAGACTCTTAATCTCAGGGTCGTGGGTTCGAGCCCCACGTTGGGCGGATGTTTTTTCTTTTCCTGTACCATTGTATGTGGAACACTGTATACTTGCACCACCACAGCGCAAATGGCTGTCCTCACTTTCACAAAATACACTGCCATATCAGCAAAAACTCAGGACTGCATTGGCCGGGAATCGATTCCGGGCCTCGCGCGTGGCAGGCGAGAATTCTACCACTGATCCACCAATGCTCCACAGATGCCTAATTTTACACTTACTCATGTACTTTAGTGTATAAAACAAAGCAGGAGTGTCAGGATGCCTTGCCTTGCCATCACCTCCAAGCCTACGTAACCAAGCCCGACTAGCACAGTCGCTAGAGCATAAGACTATTAATCTTAGGGTCATGTATTTGAGCTCCATGTTGGGCAGTTGTTTTTTTCTCTTCCTGTACCATTGTATGTGGAACAGTGTATACTTGCATCACCACAGCGCAAATGGCTGTCCTCACTTTCACAAAATGCACTGCCCTATCAGCAAAAACTCAGGAATGTATTGACCGGGAATTGAACCTGGCCTCCCACGTGGCCGGCTAGATTTCTACCACTGAACCACCAATGATCCACAGATGCTTAATTTTAGACTTACTCATGTACTTTAGTGTACAAAACAAAGCAGGAGAGTCAGGATGCCTTGCCTTGCCATCACCACAACTCCTCGGTTCCCAAGCATTGCTAACTAAGTCGGTAAAGCATGAGACTCTTAATCTCAGGGTCGTGGGTTCGAACCCCACATTGGGCGGATGTTTTTTTCTTTTCCTGTACCATTGTATGTGGAACACTGTCAACTTGCCCCACCACAGCGCAAATGGCTGTCCTCACTTTCACAAAATGCACTGCCATATCAGCAAAAATTCGGGACTGCATTGGCCGGGAATCGAACACGGGCCTCCCGCGTGGCAGGCGAGAATTCTACCACTGAACCACCAATGCTCCACAGATACTTAATTTTACACTTACTCGTGTACTTTAGTGTATGAAATAAAGCAGGAGTGTCAGGATGCCTTGCCTTGCCATCACCTCCATGTATTCTCAACCAAGCCCGGCTTGCTCAGTCGGTAGAGCATGAGACTCTTAATCTCAGGGTCGTGGGTTCGAGCCCCACGTTGGGCGGATGTTTTTTTTCTTTTCCTGTACCATTGTATGTGGAACACTGTCAACTTGCACCACTACAGCGCAAATGGCTGTCCTCACTTTCACAAAATGCACTGCCATATCAGCAAAAACTCAGGACTGCATTGGCCGGGAATCGAACCCGGGCCTCCCGCGTGGCAGGCGAGAATTCTACCACTGAACCACCAATGCTCCACAGATGCCTAATTTTACACTTACTCATGTACTTTAGTGTATAAAACAAAGCAGGAGTGTCAGGATGCCTTGCCTTGCCATCACCTCCAAGCCTACGTAACCAAGCCCGACTAGCACAGTCGCTAGAGCATAAGACTATTAATCTTAGGGTCATGTATTTGAGCTCCATGTTGGGCAGTTGTTTTTTTCTCTTCCTGTACCATTGTATGTGGAACAGTGTATACTTGCATCACCACAGCGCAAATGGCTGTCCTCACTTTCACAAAATGCACTGCCCTATCAGCAAAAACTCAGGAATGTATTGACCGGGAATTGAACCTGGCCTCCCACGTGGCCGGCTAGATTTCTACCACTGAACCACCAATGATCCACAGATGCTTAATTTTAGACTTACTCATGTACTTTAGTGTACAAAACAAAGCAGGAGAGTCAGGATGCCTTGCTTTGCCATCACCACAACTCCTCGGTTACCAAGCATTGCTAACTCAGTCGGTAAAGCATGAGACTCTTAATCTCAGGGTCGTGGGTTCGAGCCCCACATTGGGCGGATGTTTTTTTTCTTTTCCTGTACCATTGTATGTGGAACACTGTCAACTTGCACCACCACAGCGCAAATGGCTGTCCTCACTTTCACAAAATGCACTGCCATATCAGCAAAAACTCAGGACTGCATTGGCCGGGAATCGAACACGGGCCTCCCGCGTGGCAGGCGAGAATTCTACCACTGAATCACCAATGCTCCACAGGTACTTAATTTTACACTTACTCATGTACTTTAGTGTATGAAACAAAGCAGGAGTGTCAGGATGCCTTGCCTTGCCTTGCCATCACCTCCATACATTCGCAACCAAGCCTGGCTAGCTCAGTCGGTAGAGCTTGAGATTCTTAATCTCAGGGTCGTGAGTTCGAGCCCCACGTTAGGCGGATGTTTTTTCTTTTCCTGTACCATTGTATGTGGAACACTGTCAACTTGCACCACCACAGCGCAAATGGCTGTCCTCACTTTCACAAAATACACTGCCATATCAGCAAAAACTCAGGACTGCATTGGCCGGGAATCGATTCCGGGCCTCACGCGTGGCAGGCGAGAATTCTACCACTGAACCACAGATGCCTAATTTTACACTTACTCATGTACTTTAGTGTATAAAACAAAGCAGGAGTGTCAGGATGCCTTGCCATCACCTCCAAGCCTACGTAACCAAGCCCGACTAGCACAGTCGCTAGAGCATAAGACTATTAATCTTAGGGTCATGTATTTGAGCTCCATGTTGGGCAGTTGTTTTTTTCTCTTCCTGTACCATTGTATGTGGAACAGTGTATACTTGCATCACCACAGCGCAAATGGCTGTCCTCACTTTCACAAAATGCACTGCCCTATCAGCAAAAACTCAGGAATGTATTGACCGGGATTTGAACCCAGCCTCCCACGTGGCCGGCTAGATTTCTACCACTGAACCACCAATGATCCACAGATGCTTAATTTTAGACTTACTAATGTACTTTAGTGTACAAAACAGAGCAGGAGAGTCAGGATGCCTTGCCTTGCCATCACCACAACTCCTCGGTTACCAAGCATTGCTAACTCAGTCGGTAAAGCATAAGACTCTTAATCTCAGGGTCATGGGTCCGAGCCCCACATTGGGCGGATGTTTTTTTTCTTTTCCTGTACCATTGTATGTGGAACACTGTCAACTTGCACCACCACAGCGCAAATGGCTGTCCTCACTTTCACAAAATGCACTGCCATATCAGCAAAAACTCAGGACTGCATTGGCCGGGAATCGAACCCAGGCCTCCCGCATGGCAGGGGAGAATTCTACCACTGAACCACCAATGCTCCACAGATACTTAATTTTACACTTACTCGTGTACTTTAGTGTATGAAACAAAGCAGGAGTGTCAGGATGCCTTGCCTTGCCATCACCTCCATACATTCTTAACCAAGCCTGGCTAGCTCAGTCGGTAGAGCATGAGATTCTTAATCTCAGGATCGTGAGTTCGAGCCCCACGTTAGGCGGATGTTTTTTCTTTTCCTGTACCATTGTATGTGGAACACTGTATACTTGCACCACCACAGCGCAAATGGCTGTCCTCACTTTCACAAAATACACTGCCATATCAGCAAAAACTCAGGACTGCATTGGCCGGGAATCGATTCCGGGCCTCACGCGTGGCAGGCGAGAATTCTACTATTGAACCACCAATGCTCCACAGATGCCTAATTTTACACTTACTCATGTACTTTAGTGTATAAAACAAAGCAGGAGTGTCAGGATGCCTTGCCATCACCTCCAAGCCTACGTAACCAAGCCCGACTAGCACAGTCGCTAGAGCATAAGACTATTAATCTTAGGGTCATGTATTTGAGCTCCATGTTGGGCAGTTGTTTTTTTCTCTTCCTGTACCATTGTATGTGGAACAGTGTATACTTGCAATACCACAGCGCAAATGGCTGTCCTCACTTTCACAAAATGCACTGCCCTATCAGCAAAAACTCAGGAATGTATCGACCGGGAATTGAACCCGGCCTCCCACGTGGCCGGCTAGATTTCTACCACTGAACCACCAATGATCCACAGATGCTTAATTTTAGACTTACTCATGTACTTTAGTGTACAAAACAAAGTAGGAGAGTCAGTATGCCTTGCCTTGCCATCACCACAACTCCTCAGTTACCAAGCATTGCTAACTCAGTCGGTAAAGCATGAGGCTCTTAATCTCAGGGTCGTAGGTTCGAGCCCCACATTGGGCGGATGTTGTTTTTCTTTTCCTGTACCATTGTATGTGGAACACTGTCAACTTGCACCACCACAGCGCAAATGGCTGTCCTCACTTTCACAAAATGCACTGCCATATCAGCAAAAACTCAGGACTGCATTGGCCGGGAATCGAACACGGGCCTCCCGCGTGGCAGGCGAGAATTCTACCACTGAATCACCAATGCTCCACAGGTACTTAATTTTACACTTACTCATGTACTTTAGTGTATGAAACAAAGCAGGAGTGTCAGGATGCCTTGCCTTGCCTTGCCATCACCTCCATACATTCGCAACCAAGCCTGGTTAGCTCAGTCGGTAGAGCTTGAGATTCTTAATCTCAGGGTCGTGAGTTCGAGCCCCACGTTAGGCGGATGTTTTTTCTTTTCCTGTACCATTGTATGTGGAACACTGTCAACTTGCACCACCACAGCGCAAATGGCTGTCCTCACTTTCACAAAATACACTGCCATATCAGCAAAAACTCAGGACTGCATTGGCCGGGAATCGATTCCGGGCCTCACGCGTGGCAGGCGAGAATTCTACCACTGAACCACAGATGCCTAATTTTACACTTACTCATGTACTTTAGTGTATAAAACAAAGCAGGAGTGTCAGGATGCCTTGCCATCACCTCCAAGCCTACGTAACCAAGCCCGACTAGCACAGTCGCTAGAGCATAAGACTATTAATCTTAGGGTCATGTATTTGAGCTCCATGTTGGGCAGTTGTTTTTTTCTCTTCCTGTACCATTGTATGTGGAACAGTGTATTCTTGCATCACCACAGCGCAAATGGCTGTCCTCACTTTCACAAAATGCACTGCCCTATCAGCAAAAACTCAGGAATGTATTGACCGGGATTTGAACCCAGCCTCCCACGTGGCCGGCTAGATTTCTACCACTGAACCACCAATGATCCACAGATGCTTAATTTTAGACTTACTAATGTACTTTAGTGTACAAAACAGAGCAGGAGAGTCAGGATGCCTTGCCTTGCCATCACCACAACTCCTCGGTTACCAAGCATTGCTAACTCAGTCGGTAAAGCATAAGACTCTTAATCTCAGGGTCATGGGTCCGAGCCCCACATTGGGCGGATGTTTTTTTTCTTTTCCTGTACCATTGTATGTGGAACACTGTCAACTTGCACCACCACAGCGCAAATGGCTGTCCTCACTTTCACAAAATGCACTGCCATATCAGCAAAAACTCAGGACTGCATTGGCCGGGAATCGAACCCAGGCCTCCCGCATGGCAGGGGAGAATTCTACCACTGAACCACCAATGCTCCACAGATACTTAATTTTACACTTACTCGTGTACTTTAGTGTATGAAACAAAGCAGGAGTGTCAGGATGCCTTGCCTTGCCATCACCTCCATACATTCTTAACCAAGCCTGGCTAGCTCAGTCGGTAGAGCATGAGATTCTTAATCTCAGGATCGTGAGTTCGAGCCCCACGTTAGGCGGATGTTTTTTCTTTTCCTGTACCATTGTATGTGGAACACTGTCAACTTGCACCACCACAGCGCAAATGGCTGTCCTCACTTTCACAAAATACACTGCCATATCAGCAAAAACTCAGGACTGCATTGGCCGGGAATCGATTCCGGGCCTCACGCGTGGCAGGCGAGAATTCTACCACTGAACCACCAATGCTCCACAGATGCCTTATTTTACACTTACTCATGTACTTTAGTGTATAAAACAAAGCAGGAGTGTCAGGATGCCTTGCCTTGCCATCACCTCCAAGCCTACGTAACCAAGCCCGACTAGCACAGTCGCTAGAGCATAAGACTATTAATCTTAGGGTCATGTATTTGAGCTCCATGTTGGGCAGTTGTTTTTTTCTCTTCCTGTACCATTGTATGTGGAACAGTGTATACTTGCATCACCACAGCGCAAATGGCTGTCCTCACTTTCACAAAATGCACTGCCCTATCAGCAAAAACTCAGGAATGTATTGACCGGAAATTGAACCTGGCCTCCCACGTGGCCGGCTAGATTTCTACCACTGAACCACCAATGATCCACAGATGCTTAATTTTAGACTTACTCATGTACTTTAGTGTACAAAACAAAGCAGGAGAGTCAGGATGCCTTGCTTTGCCATCACCACAACTCCTCGGTTACCAAGCATTGCTAACTCAGTCGGTAAAGCATGAGACTCTTAATCTCAGGGTCGTGGGTTCGAGCCCCACATTGGGCGGATGTTTTTTTTCTTTTCCTGTACCATTGTATGTGGAACACTGTCAACTTGCACCACCACAGCGCAAATTGCTGTCCTCACTTTCACAAAATGCACTGCCATATCAGCAAAAACTCAGGACTGCATTGGCCGGGAATCGAACACGGGCCTCCCGCGTGGCAGGCGAGAATTCTACCACTGAATCACCAATGCTCCACAGGTACTTAATTTTACACTTACTCATGTACTTTAGTGTATGAAACAAAGCAGGAGTGTCAGGATGCCTTGCCTTGCCTTGCCATCACCTCCATACATTCACAACCAAGCCTGGCTAGCTCAGTCGGTAGAGCTTGAGATTCTTAATCTCAGGGTCGTGAGTTCGAGCCCCACGTTAGGCGGATGTTTTTTCTTTTCCTGTACCATTGTATGTGGAACACTGTCAACTTGCACCACCACAGCGCAAATGGCTGTCCTCACTTTCACAAAATACACTGCCATATCAGCAAAAACTCAGGACTGCATTGGCCGGGAATCGATTCCGGGCCTCACGCGTGGCAGGCGAGAATTCTACCACTGAACCACAGATGCCTAATTTTACACTTACTCATGTACTTTAGTGTATAAAACAAAGCAGGAGTGTCAGGATGCCTTGCCATCACCTCCAAGCCTACGTAACCAAGCCCGACTAGCACAGTCGCTAGAGCATAAGACTATTAATCTTAGGGTCATGTATTTGAGCTCCATGTTGGGCAGTTGTTTTTTTCTCTTCCTGTACCATTGTATGTGGAACAGTGTATACTTGCATCACCACAGCGCAAATGGCTGTCCTCACTTTCACAAAATGCACTGCCCTATCAGCAAAAACTCAGGAATGTATTGACCGGGATTTGAACCCAGCCTCCCACGTGGCCGGCTAGATTTCTACCACTGAACCACCAATGATCCACAGATGCTTAATTTTAGACTTACTCATGTACTTTAGTGTACAAAACAGAGCAGGAGAGTCAGGATGCCTTGCCTTGCCATCACCACAACTCCTCGGTTACCAAGCATTGCTAACTCAGTCGGTAAAGCATAAGACTCTTAATCTCAGGGTCATGGGTCCGAGCCCCACATTGGGCGGATGTTTTTTTTCTTTTCCTGTACCATTGTATGTGGAACACTGTCAACTTGCACCACCACAGCGCAAATGGCTGTCCTCACTTTCACAAAATGCACTGCCATATCAGCAAAAACTCAGGACTGCATTGGCAGGGAATCGAACCCAGGCCTCCCACGTGGCAGGGGAGAATTCTACCACTGAACCACCAATGCTCCACAGATACTTAATTTTACACTTACTCGTGTACTTTAGTTTATGAAACAAAGCAGGAGTGTGAGGATGCCTTGCCTTGCCATCACCTCCATACTTTCTCAACCTAGCCTGGCTAGCTCAGTCGGTAGAGCATGAGACTCTTAATCTCAGGGTCGTGGGTTCGAGCCCCACGTTGGGCGGATGTTTTTTCTTTTCCTGTACCATTGTATGTGGAACACTGTATACTTGCACCACCACAGCGCAAATGGCTGTCCTCACTTTCACAAAATACACTGCCATATCAGCAAAAACTCAGGACTGCATTGGCCGGGAATCGATTCCGGGCCTCACGCGTGGCAGGCGAGAATTCTACTATTGAACCACCAATGCTCCACAGATGCCTAATTTTACACTTACTCATGTACTTTAGTGTATAAAACAAAGCAGGAGTGTCAGGATGCCTTGCCATAACCTCCAAGCCTACGTAACCAAGCCCGACTAGCACAGTCGCTAGAGCATAAGACTATTAATCTTAGGGTCATGTATTTGAGCTCCATGTTGGGCAGTTGTTTTTTTCTCTTCCTGTACCATTGTATGTGGAACAGTGTATACTTGCAATACCACAGCGCAAATGGCTGTCCTCACTTTCACAAAATGCACTGCCCTATCAGCAAAAACTCAGGAATGTATCGACCGGGAATTGAACCCGGCCTCCCACGTGGCCGGCTAGATTTCTACCACTGAACCACCAATGATCCACAGATGCTTAATTTTAGACTTACTCATGTACTTTAGTGTACAAAACAAAGTAGGAGAGTCAGTATGCCTTGCCTTGCCATCACCACAACTCCTCAGTTACCAAGCATTGCTAACTCAGTCGGTAAAGCATGAGGCTCTTAATCTCAGGGTCGTGGGTTCGAGCCCCACATTGGGCGGATGTTGTTTTTCTTTTCCTGTACCATTGTATGTGGAACACTGTCAACTTGCACCACCACAGCGCAAATGGCTGTCCTCACTTTCACAAAATGCACTGCCATATCAGCAAAAACTCAGACTGCATTGGCCGGGAATCGAACCCGGGCCTCCCGCGTGGCAGGTGAGAATTCTACCACTGAACCACCAATGCTCCACAGATACTTAATTTTACACTTACTCGTGTACTTTAGTGTATGAAACAAAGCAGGAGTGTCAGGATGCCTTGCCTTGCCATCACCTCCATACGTTCTCAACCAAGCCTGGCTAGCTCAGTCGGTAGAGCATGAGACTCTTAATCTCAGGGTTGTGGGTTCGAGCCCAACGTTGGGCGGATGTTTTTTCTTTTCCTGTACTATTGTATGTGGAACACTGTATACTTGCACCACAACAGCGCAAATGGCTGTCCTCACTTTCACAAAATACACTGCCATATCAGGAAAAACTCAAGACTGCATTGGCCGGGAATCGATTCCGGGCCTCACGCGTGGCAGGCGAGAATTCTACTACTGAACCACCAATGCTCCACAGATGCCTAATTTTACACTTACTCATGTACTTTAGTGTATAAAACAAAGCAGGAGTGTCAGGATGCCTTGCCTTGCCATCGCCTCCAAGCCTACGTAACCAAGCCCGACTAGCACAGTCGCTAGAGCATAAGACTATTAATCTTAGGGTCATGTATTTGAGCTCCATGTTGGGCAGTTGTTTTTTTCTCTTCCTGTACCATTGTATGTGGAACAGTGTATACTTGCATCACCACAGCGCAAATGGCTGTCCTCACTTTCACAAAATGCACTGCCCTATCAGCAAAAACTCAGGAATGTATTGACCGGGAATTGAACCCGGCCTCCCACGTGGCCGGCTAGATTTCTACCACTGAACCACCAATGATCCACAGATGCTTAATTTTAGACTTACTCATGTACTTTAGTGTACAAAACAAAGCAGGAGAGTCAGGATGCCTTGCCTTGCCATCACCACATCTCCTCAGTTACCAAGCATTGCTAACTCAGTCGGTAAAGCATGAGGCTCTTAATCTCAGGGTCGTGGGTTCGAGCCCCACATTGGGCGGATGTTTTTTTTCTTTTCCTGTACCATTGTATGTGGAACACTGTCAACTTGCACCACCACAGCGCAAATGGCTGTCCTCACGTTCACAAAATGCACTGCCATATCAGCAAAAACTCAGGACTGCATTGGCCGGGAATCAAACCTGGGCCTCCCGCGTGGCAGGCGAGAATTCTACCACTGAACCACCAATGCTCCACAGATACTTAATTTTACACTTACTCATGTACTTTAGTGTATGAAGCAAAGCAGGAGTGTCAGGATGCCTTGCCTTGCCATCACCTCCATACATTCTCAACCAAGACTGGCTAGCTCAGTCGGTAGAGCATGAGACTCTTAATCTCAGGGTCGTGGGTTCGAGCCCCACGTTGGGCGGATGTTTTTTCTTTTCCTGTACCATTGTATGTGGAACACTGTATACTTGCACCACAACAGCGCAAATGGCTGTCCTCACTTTCACAAAATACACTGCCATATCAGGAAAAACTCAAGACTGCATTGGCCGGGAATCGATTCCGGGCCTCACGCGTGGCAGGCGAGAATTCTACCACTGAACCACCAATGCTCCACAGATGCCTTATTTTACACTTACTCATGTACTTTAGTGTATAAAACAAAGCAGGAGTGTCAGGATGCCTTGCCTTGCCATCACCTCCAAGCCTACGTAATCAAGCCCGACTAGCACAGTCGCTAGAGCATAAGACTATTAATCTTAGGGTCATGTATTTGAGCTCCATGTTGGGCAGTTGTTTTTTTCTCTTCCTGTACCATTGTATGTGGAACAGTGTATACTTGCATCACCAAAGCGCAAATGGCTGTCCTCACTTTCACAAAATGCACTGCCCTATCAGCAAAAACTCAGGAATGTATTGACCGGGAATTGAACCCGGCCTCCCACGTGGCCGGCTAGATTTCTACCACTGAACCACCAATGATCCACAGATGCTTAATTTTAGACTTACTCATGTACTTTAGTGTACAAAACAAAGCAGGAGAGTCAGGATGCCTTGCCATCACCACAACGCCTCGGTTACCAAGCATTGCTAACTCAGTCGGTAAAGCATGAGACTCTTAATCTTAGGGTCGTGGGTTCGAGCCCCACATTGGGCGGATGTTTTTTTTCTTTTCCTGTACCATTGTATGTGGAACACTGTCAACTTGCACCACCACAGCGCAAATGGCTGTTCTCACTTTCACAAAATGCACTGCCATATCAGCAAAAACTCAGGACTGCATTGGCCGGGAATCGAACCCAGACCTCCCGCATGGCAGGCGAGAATTCTATCACTGAACCACCAATGCTCCACAGATACTTAAGTTTACACTTGCTCGTGTACTTTAGTGTATGAAACAAAGCAGGAGTGTCAGAATGTCTTGCCTTGCCATCACCTCCATACATTCTCAAATAAGCCTGGCTAGCTCAGTCGGTAGAGCATGAGACTCTTAATCTCAGGGTCGTGGGTTCGAGCCCCACGTTGGGCGGATGTTTTTTCTTTTCCTGTACCATTGTATGTGGAACACTGTATACTTGCACCACCACAGCGCAAATGGCTGTCCTCACTTTCACAAAATACACTGCCATATCAGCAAAAACTCAGGACTGCATTGGCCGGGAATCGATTCCGGGCCTCACGCGTGGCAGGCGAGAATTCTACCACTGAACCACCAATGCTCCACAGATGCCTAATTTTACACTTACTCATGTACTTTAGTGTATAAAACAAAGCAGGAGTGTCAGGATGCCTTACCTTGCCATCACCTCCAAGCCTACGTAACCTAGCCCGACTAGCACAGTCGCTAGAGCATAAGACTATTAATCTTAGGGTCACGTATTTGAGCTCCATGTTGGGCAGTTGTTTTTTTCTCTTCCTGTACCATTGTATGTGGAACAGTGTATACTTGCATCACCACAGCGCAAATGGCTGTCCTCACTTTCACAAAATGCACTGCCCTATCAGCAAAAACTCAGGAATGTATTGACCGGGAATTGAACCCGGCCTCCCACGAGGCCGGCTAGATTTCTACCACTGAACCACCAATGATCCACAGATGCTTAATTTTAGACTTACTCATCTACTTTAGTGTACAAAACAAAGCAGGAGAGTCAGGATGCCTTGCCTTGCCATCACCACAACTCCTCGGTTACCAAGCATTGCTAACTCAGTCGGTAAAGCATGAGACTCTTAATCTCAGGGTCGTGGGTTCGAGCTCCACATTGGGCGGATGTTTTTTTTCTTTTCCTGTACCATTGTATGTGGAACATTGTCAACTTGCACCACCACAGCGCAAATGGCTGTCCTCACTTTCACAAAATGCACTGCCATATCAGCAAAAACTCAGGACTGCATTGGCCAGGAATCGAACCTGGGTCTCCCGCGTGGCAGGCCAGAATTCTACCACTGAACCACCAATGCTCCACAGATACTTAATTTTACACTTACTCGTGTACTTTAGTGTATGAAACAAAGCAGGAGTGTCAGGATGCCTTGCCTTGCCATCACCTCCATACATTCTCAACCAAGCCTGGCTAGCTCAGTCGGTAGAGCATGAGACTTTTAATCTCAGGGTCGGGGGTTCGAGCCCCACGTTGGGCGGATGTTTTTTCTTTTCCTGTACCATTGTATGTGGAACACTGTATACTTGCACCACCACAGCGCAAATGGCTGTCCTCACTTTCACAAAATACACTGCCATATCAGCAAAAACTCAGGACTGCATTGGCCGGGAATCGATTCCGGGCCTCACGCGTGGCAGGCGAGAATTCTACCACTGAACCACCAATGCTCCACAGATGCCTAATTTTACACTTACTCATGTACTTTAGTGTATAAAACAAAGCAGGAGTGTCAGGATGCCTTGCCTTGCCATCACCTCCAAGCCTACGTAACCAAGCCCGACTAGCACAGTCGCTAGAGCATAAGACTATTAATCTTAGGGTCATGTATTTGAGCTCCATGTTGGGCAGTTGTTTTTTTCTCTTCCTGTACCATTGTATGTGGAACAGTGTATACTTGCATCAAAACAGCGCAAATGGCTGTCCTCACTTTCACAAAATGCACTGCCCTATCAGCAAAAACTCAGGAATGTATTGACCGGGAATTGAACCCGGCCTCCCACGTGGCCGGCTAGATTTCTACCACTGAACCACCAATGATCCACAGATGCTTAATTTTAGACTTACTCATGTACTTTAGTGTACAAAACAAAGCAGGAGAGTCAGGATGCCTTGCCTTGCCATCACCACAACTCCTCGGTTACCAAGCATTGCTAACTCAGTCAGTAAAGCATGAGACTCTTAATCTCAGGGTCGTGGGTTCGAACCCCACATTGGGCGGATGTTTTTTTTCTTTTCCTGTACCATTGTATGTGGAACACTGTCAACTTGCACCACCACAGCGCAAATGGCTGTCCTCACTTTCACAAAATGCACTGCCATATCAGCAAAAACTCAGGACTGCATTGGCCGGGAATCGAACCCAGGCCTCCCGCGTGGCAGGCGAGAATTCTACCTCTGAACCACCAATGCTCCACAGATACTTAATTTTACACTTAGTCGTGTACTTTAGTTTATGAAACAAAGCAGGAGTGTCAGAATGCCTTGCCTTGCCATCACCTCCTTACATTCTCAACCAAGCCTGGCTAGCTCAGTCGGTAGAGCATGAGACTCTTAATCTCAGGTTCGTGGGTTCGAGCCCCACGTTGGGCGGATGTTTTTTCTTTTCCTGTACCATTGTATGTGGAACACTGTATACTTGCACCACCACAGCGCAAATGGCTGTCCTCACTTTCACAAAATATACTGCCATATCAGCAAAAACTCAGGACTGCATTGGCCGGGAATCGATTCCGGGCCTCACGCGTGGCAGGCGAGAATTCTACTACTGAACCACCAATGCTCCACAGATGCCTAATTTTACACTTACTCATGTACTTTAGTGTATAAAACAAAGCAGGAGTGTCAGGATGCCTTGCCTTCACCTCCAAGCCTACGTAACCAAGATCGACTAGCACAGTCGCTAGAGCATAAAACTATTAATCTTAGGGTCATGTATTTGAGCTCCATGTTGGGCAGTTGTTTTTTTCTCTTCCTGTACCATTGTATGTGGAACAGTGTATACTTGCATCACCACAGCGCAAATGGCTGTCCTCACTTTCACAAAATGCACTGCCCTATCAGCAAAAACTCAGGAATGTATTGACCGGGAATTGAACCCGGCCTCCCACGTGGCCGACTAGATTTCTACCACTGAACCACCAATGATCCACAGATGCTTATTTTTAAACTTACTCATGTACTTTAGTGTACAAAACAAAGCAGGAGAGTCAGGATGCCTTCCCTTTCCATCACCACAACTCCTCGGTTACCAAGCATTGCTAACTCAGTCGGTAAAGCATGAGACTCTTAATCTCAGGGTCGTGGGTTCGAGCCCCACATCGGGCGGATGTTTTTTTTCTTTTCCTGTACCATTGTATGTGGAACATTGTCAACTTGCACCACCACAGCGCAAATGGCTGTCCTCACTTTCACAAAATGCACTGCCATATCAGCAAAAACTCAGGACTGCATTGGCCAGGAATCGAACCTGGGTCTCCCGCGTGGCAGGCCAGAATTCTACCACTGAACCACCAATGCTCCACAGATACTTAATTTTACACTTACTCGTGTACTTTAGTGTATGAAACAAAGCAGGAGTGTCAGGATGCCTTGCCTTGCCATCACCTCCATACATTCTCAACCAAGCCTGGCTAGCTCAGTCGGTAGAGCATGAGACTTTTAATCTCAGGGTCGGGGGTTCGAGCCCCACGTTGGGCGGATGTTTTTTCTTTTCCTGTACCATTGTATGTGGAACACTGTATACTTGCACCACCACAGCGCAAATGGCTGTCCTCACTTTCACAAAATACACTGCCATATCAGCAAAAACTCAGGACTGCATTGGCCGGGAATCGATTCCGGGCCTCACGCGTGGCAGGCGAGAATTCTACCACTGAACCACCAATGCTCCACAGATGCCTAATTTTACACTTACTCATGTACTTTAGTGTATAAAACAAAGCAGGAGTGTCAGGATGCCTTGCCTTGCCATCACCTCCAAGCCTACGTAACCAAGCCCGACTAGCACAGTCGCTAGAGCATAAGACTATTAATCTTAGGGTCATGTATTTGAGCTCCATGTTGGGCAGTTGTTTTTTTCTCTTCCTGTACCATTGTATGTGGAACAGTGTATACTTGCATCAAAACAGCGCAAATGGCTGTCCTCACTTTCACAAAATGCACTGCCCTATCAGCAAAAACTCAGGAATGTATTGACCGGGAATTGAACCCGGCCTCCCACGTGGCCGGCTAGATTTCTACCACTGAACCACCAATGATCCACAGATGCTTAATTTTAGACTAACTCATGTACTTTAGTGTACAAAACAAAGCAGGAGAGTCAGGATGCCTTGCCTTGCCATCACCACAACTCCTCGGTTACCAAGCATTGCTAACTCAGTCAGTAAAGCATGAGACTCTTAATCTCAGGGTCGTGGGTTCGAACCCCACATTGGGCGGATGTTTTTTTTCTTTTCCTGTACCATTGTATGTGGAACACTGTCAACTTGCACCACCACAGCGCAAATGGCTGTCCTCACTTTCACAAAATGCACTGCCATATCAGCAAAAACTCAGGACTGCATTGGCCGGGAATCGAACCCAGGCCTCCCGCGTGGCAGGCGAGAATTCTACCTCTGAACCACCAATGCTCCACAGATACTTAATTTTACACTTAGTCGTGTACTTTAGTTTATGAAACAAAGCAGGAGTGTCAGAATGCCTTGCCTTGCCATCACCTCCTTACATTCTCAACCAAGCCTGGCTAGCTCAGTCGGTAGAGCATGAGACTCTTAATCTCAGGTTCGTGGGTTCGAGCCCCACGTTGGGCGGATGTTTTTTCTTTTCCTGTACCATTGTATGTGGAACACTGTATACTTGCACCACCACAGCGCAAATGGCTGTCCTCACTTTCACAAAATATACTGCCATATCAGCAAAAACTCAGGACTGCATTGGCCGGGAATCGATTCCGGGCCTCACGCGTGGCAGGCGAGAATTCTACTACTGAACCACCAATGCTCCACAGATGCCTAATTTTACACTTACTCATGTACTTTAGTGTATAAAACAAAGCAGGAGTGTCAGGATGCCTTGCCTTGCCTTCACCTCCAAGCCTACGTAACCAAGATCGACTAGCACAGTCGCTAGAGCATAAAACTATTAATCTTAGGGTCATGTATTTGAGCTCCATGTTGGGCAGTTGTTTTTTTCTCTTCCTGTACCATTGTATGTGGAACAGTGTATACTTGCATCACCACAGCGCAAATGGCTGTCCTCACTTTCACAAAATGCACTGCCCTATCAGCAAAAACTCAGGAATGTATTGACCGGGAATTGAACCCGGCCTCCCACGTGGCCGACTAGATTTCTACCACTGAACCACCAATGATCCACAGATGCTTATTTTTAAACTTACTCATGTACTTTAGTGTACAAAACAAAGCAGGAGAGTCAGGATGCCTTCCCTTTCCATCACCACAACTCCTCGGTTACCAAGCATTGCTAACTCAGTCGGTAAAGCATGAGACTCTTAATCTCAGGGTCGTGGGTTCGAGCCCCACATCGGGCGGATGTTTTTTTTCTTTTCCTGTACCATTGTATGTGGAACACTGTCAACTTGCACCACCACAGCGCAAATGGCTGTCCTCACTTTCACAAAATGCACTGCCATATCAGCAAAAACTCAGCACTGCATTGGCCGGGAATCGAACCCGGGCCTCCCGCGTGGCAGGCAAGAATTCTACCACTGAACCACCAATGCTCCACAGATACTTAATTTTACACTTACTCGTGTACTTTAGTGTATGAAACAAAGCAGGAGTGTCAGGATGCCTTGCCATCACCTCCATGCATTCTCAACCAAGCCTGGCTAGCTCAGTCGGTAGAGCATGAGACTCTATATTTCAGGGTCGTGGGTTCGAGCCCCACGTTGGTCGGATGTTTTTTCTTTTCCTGTACCATTGTATGTGGAACACTGTATACTTGCACCACCACAGCGCAAATGGCTGTCCTCACTTTCACAAAATACACTGCCATATCAGCAAAAACTCAGGACTGCATTGGCCGGGAATCGATTCCGGGCCTCACGCGTGGCAGGCGAGAATTCTACCACTGAACCACCAATGCTCCACAGATGCCTAATTTTACACTTACTCATGTACTTTAGTGTATAAAACAAAGCATGAGTGTCAGGATGCCTTGCCTTGCCATCACCTCCAAGCCTACATAACCAAGCCCGACTAGCACAGTCGCTAGAGCATAAGACTATTAATCTTAGGGTCATGTATTTGAGCTCCATGTTGTGCAGTTGTTTTTTTCTCTTCCTGTACCATTGTATGTGGAACAGTGTATACTTGCACCACCACAGCGCAAATGGCTGTCCTCACTTTCACAAAATACACTGCCATATCAGCAAAAACTCAGGACTGCATTGGCCGGGAATGGAACCCTGCCTCCCACGTGGCCGGCTAGATTTCTACCACTGAACCACCAATGATCCACAGATGCTTATTTTTAAACTTACTCATGTACTTTAGTGTACAAAACAAAGCAGGAGAGTCAGGATGCCTTGCCTTGCCATCACCACAACTCCTCGGTTACCAAGCATTGCTAACTCAGTCGGTAAAGCATGAGACTCTTAATATCAGGGTCGTGGGTTTGAGCCCCACATTGGGCAGATGTTTTTTTTCTTTTCCTGTACCATTGTATGTGGAACACTGTCAACTTGCCCCACCACAGCACAAATGGCTGTCCTCACTTTTACAAAATGCACTGCCATATCAGCAAAAACTCAGGACTGCATTGGCCGGGAATCGAACCCGGTCCTCCCGCGTGGCAGGCGAGAATTCTACCACTGAACCACCAATGCTCCACAGATACTTAATTTTACACTTACTCGTGTACTTTAGTGTATGAAACAAAGCAGGAGTGTCAGGATGCCTTGCCTTGCCATCACCTCTATACATTCTCAACCAAGCCTGGCTAGCTCAGTCGGTAGAGCATGAGACTCTTAATCTCAGCGTCGTGGGTTCGAGCCCCACGTTGGGCGGATGTTTTTTCTTTTCCTGTACCATTGTATGTGGAACACTGTATACTTGCACCACCACAGCGCAAATGGCTGTCCTCACTTTCACAAAATACACTGCCATATCAGCAAAAACTCAGGACTGCATTGGCCGGGAATCGATTCCGGGCCTCACGCGTGGCAGGCGAGAATTCTACCACTGAACCACCAATGCTCCACAGATGCCTAATTTTACACTTACTCATGTACTTTAGTGTATAAAACAAAGCAGGAGTGTCAGGATGCCTTGCCTTGCCATCACCTCCAAGCCTACGTAACCTAGCCCGACTAGCACAGTCGCTAGAGCATAAAACTATTAATCTTAGGGTCATGTATTTGAGCTCCATGTTGGGCAGTTGTTTTTTTCTCTTCCTGTACCATTGTATGTGGAACAGTGTATACTTGCATCACCACAGCGCAAATGGCTGTCCTCACTTTCACAAAATGCACTGCCCTATCAGCAAAAACTCAGGAATGTATTGACCGGGAATTGAACCCGGCCTCCCACGTGGCCGACTAGATTTCTACCACTGAACCACCAATGATCCACAGATGCTTATTTTTAAACTTACTCATGTACTTTAGTGTACAAAACAAAGCAGGAGAGTCAGGATGCCTTCCCTTTCCATCACCACAACTCCTCGGTTACCAAGCATTGCTAACTCAGTCGGTAAAGCATGAGACTCTTAATCTCAGGGTCGTGGGTTCGAGCCCCACATTGGGCGGATGTTTTTTTTCTTTTCCTGTACCATTGTATGTGGAACACTTTCAACTTGCACCACCACAGCGCAAATGACTGTCCTCACTTTCACAAAATGCACTGCCATATCAGCAAAAACTCAGGACTGCATTGGCCGGGAATCGAACCCGGGCCTCCCGCGTGGCAGGCAAGAATTCTACCACTGAACCACCAATGCTCCACAGATACTTAATTTTACACTTACTCGTGTACTTTAGTGTATGAAACAAAGCAGGAGTGTCAGGATGCCTTGCCTTGCCATCACCTCCACACTTTCTCAACCAATCCTGGCTAGCTCAGTCGGTAGAGCATGAGACTCTAAATTTCAGGGTCGTGGGTTCGAACCCCACGTTGGGCGGATGTTTTTTCTTTTCCTGTACCATTGTATGTGGAACACTGTATACTTGCACCACCACAGCGCAAATGGCTGTCCTCACTTTCACAAAATACACTGCCATATCAGCAAAAACTCAGGACTGCATTGGCCGGGAATCGATTCCGGGCCTCACGCGTGGCAGGCGAGAATTCTACCACTGAACCACCAATGCTCCACAGATGCCTAATTTTACACTTACTCATGTACTTTAGTGTATAAAACAAAGCAGGAGTGTCAGGATGCCTTGCCTTGCCATCACCTCCAAGCCTACATAACCAAGCCCGACTAGCACAGTCGCTAGAGCATAAGACTATTAATCTTAGGGTCATGTATTTGAGCTCCATGTTGTGCAGTTGTTTTTTTCTCTTCCTGTACCATTGTATGTGGAACAGTGTATACTTGCATCACCACAGCGCAAATGGCTGTCCTCACTTTCACAAAATGCACTGCCCTATCAGCAAAAACTCAGGAATGTATTGACCGGGAATTGAACCCGGCCTCCCACGTGGCCGGCTAGATTTCTACCACTGAACCACCAATGATCCACAGATGCTTAATTTTAGACTTACTCATGTACTTTAGTGTACAAAACAAAGCAGGAGAGTCAGGATGCCTTGCCTTGCCATCACCACAACTCCTCGGTTACCAAGCATTGCTAACTCAGTCAGTAAAGCATGAGACTCTTAATCTCAGGGTCGTGGGTTTGAGCCCCACATTGGGCGGATGTTTTTTTTCTTTTCCTGTACCATTGTATGTGGAACACTATCAACTTGCCCCACCACAGCACAAATGGCTGTCCTCACTTTCACAAAATGCACTGCCATATCAGCAAAAACTCAGGACTGTGTTGGCCGGGAATCGAACCCGGGTCTCCCGCGTGGCAGGCGAGAATTCTACCACTGAACCACCAATGCTCCACAGATACTTAATTTTACACTTACTCGTGTACTTTAGTGTATGAAACAAAGCAGGAGTGTCAGGATGCCTTGCCTTGCCATCACCTCCATACATTCACAACCAAGCCTGGCTAGCTCAGTCGGTAGAGCATGAGACTCTTAATCTCAGGGTCGTGGGTTCGAGCCCCACGTTGGGCAGATGTTTTTTCTTTTCCTGTACCATTGTATGTGGAACACTGTATACTTGCACCACCACAGCGCAAATGGCTGTCCTCACTTTCACAAAATACACTGCCATATCAGCAAAAACTCAGGACTGCATTGGCCGGGAATCGATTCCGGGCCTCACGCGTGGCAGGCGAGAATTCTACCACTGAACCACCAATGCTCCACAGATGCCTAATTTTACACTTACTCATGTACTTTAGTGTATAAAACAAAGCAGGAGTGTCAGGATGCCTTGCCTTGCCATCACCTCCAAGCCTACGTAACCTAGCCCGACTAGCACAGTCGCTAGAGCATAAGACTATTAATCTTAGGGTCATGTATTTGAGCTCCATGTTGGGCAGTTGTTTTTTTCTCTTCCTGTACCATTGTATGTGGAACAGTGTATACTTGCATCACCACAGCGCAAATGGCTGTCCTCACTTTCACAAAATGCACTGCCCTATCAGCAAAAACTCAGGAATGTATTGACCGGGAATTGAACCCGGCCTCCCACGTGGCCGGCTAGATTTCTACCACTGAACCACCAATGATCCACAGATGCTTAATTTTAAACTTACTCATGTACTTTAGTGTACAAAACAAAGCAGGAGAGTCAGGATGCCTTCCCTTTCCATCACCACAACTCCTAGGTTACCAAGCATTGCTAACACAGTCGGTAAAGCATGAGACTCTTAATCTCAGGGTCGTGGGTTCGAGCCCCACGTTGGGCGGATGTTTTTTTTCTTTTCCTGTACCATTGTATGTGGAACACTGTCAACTTGCACCACCACAGCGCAAATGGCTGTCCTCACTTTCACAAAATGCACTGCCATATCAGCAAAAACTCAGGACTGCATTGGCCGGGAATCGAACCCGGGCCTCCCGCGTGGCAGGCGAGAATTCTACCACTGAACCACCAATGCTCCACAGATACTTAATTTTACACTTACTCGTGTACTTTAGTGTATGAAACAAAGCAGGAGTGTCAGGATGCCTTGCCTTGCCATCACCTCCATACATTCTCAACCAAGCCTGGCTAGCTCAGTCGGTAGAGCATGAGACTCTTAATCTCAGGGTCGTGGGTTAGAGCCCCACGTTAGGCGGATGTTTTTTCTTTTCCTGTACCATTGTATGTGGAACACTGTATACTTGCACCACCACAGCGCAAATGGCTGTCCTCACTTTCACAAAATACACTGCCATATCAGCAAAAACTCAGGACTGCATTGGCCGGGAATCGATTCCGGGCCTCACGCGTGGCAGGCGAGAATTCTACCACTGAACCACCAATGCTCCACAGATGCCTAATTTTACACTTACTCATGTACTTTAGTGTATAAAACAAAGCAGGAGTGTCAGGATGCCTTGCCTTGCCATCACCTCCAAGCCTACGTAACCTAGCCCGACTAGCACAGTCGCTAGAGCATAAAACTATTAATCTTAGGGTCATGTATTTGAGCTCCATGTTGGGCAGTTGTTTTTTTCTCTTCCTGTACCATTGTATGTGGAACAGTGTATACTTGCATCACCACAGCGCAAATGGCTGTCCTCACTTTCACAAAATGCACTGCCCTATCAGCAAAAACTCAGGAATGTATTGACCGGGAATTGAACCCGGCCTCCCACGTGGCCGACTAGATTTCTACCACTGAACCACCAATGATCCACAGATGCTTATTTTTAAACTTACTCATGTACTTTAGTGTACAAAACAAAGCAGGAGAGTCAGGATGCCTTCCCTTTCCATCACCACAACTCCTCGGTTACCAAGCATTGCTAACTCAGTCGGTAAAGCATGAGACTCTTAATCTCAGGGTCGTGGGTTCGAGCCCCACATCGGGCGGATGTTTTTTTTCTTTTCCTGTACCATTGTATGTGGAACACTGTCAACTTGCACCACCACAGCGCAAATGGCTGTCCTCACTTTCACAAAATGCACTGCCATATCAGCAAAAACTCAGCACTGCATTGGCCGGGAATCGAACCCGGGCCTCCCGCGTGGCAGGCAAGAATTCTACCACTGAACCACCAATGCTCCACAGATACTTAATTTTACACTTACTCGTGTACTTTAGTGTATGAAACAAAGCAGGAGTGTCAGGATGCCTTGCCATCACCTCCATGCATTCTCAACCAAGCCTGGCTAGCTCAGTCGGTAGAGCATGAGACTCTATATTTCAGGGTCGTGGGTTCGAGCCCCACGTTGGTCGGATGTTTTTTCTTTTCCTGTACCATTGTATGTGGAACACTGTATACTTGCACCACCACAGCGCAAATGGCTGTCCTCACTTTCACAAAATACACTGCCATATCAGCAAAAACTCAGGACTGCATTGGCCGGGAATCGATTCCGGGCCTCACGCGTGGCAGGCGAG
The DNA here is from genome assembly GCF_028390025.1 of Pseudophryne corroboree. Taxonomy (NCBI): domain Eukaryota; kingdom Metazoa; phylum Chordata; class Amphibia; order Anura; family Myobatrachidae; genus Pseudophryne; species Pseudophryne corroboree. The sequence continues at coordinate 440,669,254 of NC_086446.1, forward strand.
AATTCTACCACTGAACCACCAATGCTCCACAGATGCCTAATTTTACACTTACTCATGTACTTTAGTGTATAAAACAAAGCATGAGTGTCAGGATGCCTTGCCTTGCCATCACCTCCAAGCCTACATAACCAAGCCCGACTAGCACAGTCGCTAGAGCATAAGACTATTAATCTTAGGGTCATGTATTTGAGCTCCATGTTGTGCAGTTGTTTTTTTCTCTTCCTGTACCATTGTATGTGGAACAGTGTATACTTGCACCACCACAGCGCAAATGGCTGTCCTCACTTTCACAAAATACACTGCCATATCAGCAAAAACTCAGGACTGCATTGGCCGGGAATGGAACCCTGCCTCCCACGTGGCCGGCTAGATTTCTACCACTGAACCACCAATGATCCACAGATGCTTATTTTTAAACTTACTCATGTACTTTAGTGTACAAAACAAAGCAGGAGAGTCAGGATGCCTTGCCTTGCCATCACCACAACTCCTCGGTTACCAAGCATTGCTAACTCAGTCGGTAAAGCATGAGACTCTTAATATCAGGGTCGTGGGTTTGAGCCCCACATTGGGCAGATGTTTTTTTTCTTTTCCTGTACCATTGTATGTGGAACACTGTCAACTTGCCCCACCACAGCACAAATGGCTGTCCTCACTTTTACAAAATGCACTGCCATATCAGCAAAAACTCAGGACTGCATTGGCCGGGAATCGAACCCGGTCCTCCCGCGTGGCAGGCGAGAATTCTACCACTGAACCACCAATGCTCCACAGATACTTAATTTTACACTTACTCGTGTACTTTAGTGTATGAAACAAAGCAGGAGTGTCAGGATGCCTTGCCTTGCCATCACCTCTATACATTCTCAACCAAGCCTGGCTAGCTCAGTCGGTAGAGCATGAGACTCTTAATCTCAGCGTCGTGGGTTCGAGCCCCACGTTGGGCGGATGTTTTTTCTTTTCCTGTACCATTGTATGTGGAACACTGTATACTTGCACCACCACAGCGCAAATGGCTGTCCTCACTTTCACAAAATACACTGCCATATCAGCAAAAACTCAGGACTGCATTGGCCGGGAATCGATTCCGGGCCTCACGCGTGGCAGGCGAGAATTCTACCACTGAACCACCAATGCTCCACAGATGCCTAATTTTACACTTACTCATGTACTTTAGTGTATAAAACAAAGCAGGAGTGTCAGGATGCCTTGCCTTGCCATCACCTCCAAGCCTACGTAACCTAGCCCGACTAGCACAGTCGCTAGAGCATAAAACTATTAATCTTAGGGTCATGTATTTGAGCTCCATGTTGGGCAGTTGTTTTTTTCTCTTCCTGTACCATTGTATGTGGAACAGTGTATACTTGCATCACCACAGCGCAAATGGCTGTCCTCACTTTCACAAAATGCACTGCCCTATCAGCAAAAACTCAGGAATGTATTGACCGGGAATTGAACCCGGCCTCCCACGTGGCCGACTAGATTTCTACCACTGAACCACCAATGATCCACAGATGCTTATTTTTAAACTTACTCATGTACTTTAGTGTACAAAACAAAGCAGGAGAGTCAGGATGCCTTCCCTTTCCATCACCACAACTCCTCGGTTACCAAGCATTGCTAACTCAGTCGGTAAAGCATGAGACTCTTAATCTCAGGGTCGTGGGTTCGAGCCCCACATTGGGCGGATGTTTTTTTTCTTTTCCTGTACCATTGTATGTGGAACACTTTCAACTTGCACCACCACAGCGCAAATGACTGTCCTCACTTTCACAAAATGCACTGCCATATCAGCAAAAACTCAGGACTGCATTGGCCGGGAATCGAACCCGGGCCTCCCGCGTGGCAGGCAAGAATTCTACCACTGAACCACCAATGCTCCACAGATACTTAATTTTACACTTACTCGTGTACTTTAGTGTATGAAACAAAGCAGGAGTGTCAGGATGCCTTGCCTTGCCATCACCTCCACACTTTCTCAACCAATCCTGGCTAGCTCAGTCGGTAGAGCATGAGACTCTAAATTTCAGGGTCGTGGGTTCGAACCCCACGTTGGGCGGATGTTTTTTCTTTTCCTGTACAATTGTATGTGGAACACTGTATACTTGCACCACCACAGCGCAAATGGCTGTCCTCACTTTCACAAAATACACTGCCATATCAGCAAAAACTCAGGACTGCATTGGCCGGGAATCGATTCCGGGCCTCACGCGTGGCAGGCGAGAATTCTACCACTGAACCACCAATGCTCCACAGATGCCTAATTTTACACTTACTCATGTACTTTAGTGTATAAAACAAAGCAGGAGTGTCAGGATGCCTTGCCTTGCCATCACCTCCAAGCCTACATAACCAAGCCCGACTAGCACATTCGCTAGAGCATAAGACTATTAATCTTAGGGTCATGTATTTGAGCTCCATGTTGTGCAGTTGTTTTTTTCTCTTCCTGTACCATTGTATGTGGAACAGTGTATACTTGCATCACCACAGCGCAAATGGCTGTCCTCACTTTCACAAAATGCACTGCCCTATCAGCAAAAACTCAGGAATGTATTGACCGGGAATTGAACCCGGCCTCCCACGTGGCCGGCTAGATTTCTACCACTGAACCACCAATGATCCACAGATGCTTAATTTTAGACTTACTCATGTACTTTAGTGTACAAAACAAAGCAGGAGAGTCAGGATGCCTTGCCTTGCCATCACCACAACTCCTCGGTTACCAAGCATTGCTAACTCAGTCAGTAAAGCATGAGACTCTTAATCTCAGGGTCGTGGGTTTGAGCCCCACATTGGGCGGATGTTTTTTTTCTTTTCCTGTACCATTGTATGTGGAACACTATCAACTTGCCCCACCACAGCACAAATGGCTGTCCTCACTTTCACAAAATGCACTGCCATATCAGCAAAAACTCAGGACTGTGTTGGCCGGGAATCGAACCCGGGTCTCCCGCGTGGCAGGCGAGAATTCTACCACTGAACCACCAATGCTCCACAGATACTTAATTTTACACTTACTCGTGTACTTTAGTGTATGAAACAAAGCAGGAGTGTCAGGATGCCTTGCCTTGCCATCACCTCCATACATTCACAACCAAGCCTGGCTAGCTCAGTCGGTAGAGCATGAGACTCTTAATCTCAGGGTCGTGGGTTCGAGCCCCACGTTGGGCAGATGTTTTTTCTTTTCCTGTACCATTGTATGTGGAACACTGTATACTTGCACCACCACAGCGCAAATGGCTGTCCTCACTTTCACAAAATACACTGCCATATCAGCAAAAACTCAGGACTGCATTGGCCGGGAATCGATTCCGGGCCTCACGCGTGGCAGGCGAGAATTCTACCACTGAACCACCAATGCTCCACAGATGCCTAATTTTACACTTACTCATGTACTTTAGTGTATAAAACAAAGCAGGAGTGTCAGGATGCCTTGCCTTGCCATCACCTCCAAGCCTACGTAACCTAGCCCGACTAGCACAGTCGCTAGAGCATAAGACTATTAATCTTAGGGTCATGTATTTGAGCTCCATGTTGGGCAGTTGTTTTTTTCTCTTCCTGTACCATTGTATGTGGAACAGTGTATACTTGCATCACCACAGCGCAAATGGCTGTCCTCACTTTCACAAAATGCACTGCCCTATCAGCAAAAACTCAGGAATGTATTGACCGGGAATTGAACCCGGCCTCCCACGTGGCCGGCTAGATTTCTACCACTGAACCACCAATGATCCACAGATGCTTAATTTTAAACTTACTCATGTACTTTAGTGTACAAAACAAAGCAGGAGAGTCAGGATGCCTTCCCTTTCCATCACCACAACTCCTAGGTTACCAAGCATTGCTAACACAGTCGGTAAAGCATGAGACTCTTAATCTCAGGGTCGTGGGTTCGAGCCCCACGTTGGGCGGATGTTTTTTTTCTTTTCCTGTACCATTGTATGTGGAACACTGTCAACTTGCACCACCACAGCGCAAATGGCTGTCCTCACTTTCACAAAATGCACTGCCATATCAGCAAAAACTCAGGACTGCATTGGCCGGGAATCGAACCCGGGCCTCCCGCGTGGCAGGCGAGAATTCTACCACTGAACCACCAATGCTCCACAGATACTTAATTTTACACTTACTCGTGTACTTTAGTGTATGAAACAAAGCAGGAGTGTCAGGATGCCTTGCCTTGCCATCACCTCCATACATTCTCAACCAAGCCTGGCTAGCTCAGTCGGTAGAGCATGAGACTCTTAATCTCAGGGTCGTGGGTTAGAGCCCCACGTTAGGCGGATGTTTTTTCTTTTCCTGTACCATTGTATGTGGAACACTGTATACTTGCACCACCACAGCGCAAATGGCTGTCCTCACTTTCACAAAATACACTGCCATATCAGCAAAAACTCAGGACTGCATTGGCCGGGAATCGATTCCGGGCCTCACGCGTGGCAGGCGAGAATTCTACCACTGAACCACCAATGCTCCACAGATGCCTAATTTTACACTTACTCATGTACTTTAGTGTATAAAACAAAGCAGGAGTGTCAGGATGCCTTGCCTTGCCATCACCTCCAAGCCTACGTAACCTAGCCCGACTAGCACAGTCGCTAGAGCATAAAACTATTAATCTTAGGGTCATGTATTTGAGCTCCATGTTGGGCAGTTGTTTTTTTCTCTTCCTGTACCATTGTATGTGGAACAGTGTATACTTGCATCACCACAGCGCAAATGGCTGTCCTCACTTTCACAAAATGCACTGCCCTATCAGCAAAAACTCAGGAATGTATTGACCGGGAATTGAACCCGGCCTCCCACGTGGCCGACTAGATTTCTACCACTGAACCACCAATGATCCACAGATGCTTATTTTTAAACTTACTCATGTACTTTAGTGTACAAAACAAAGCAGGAGAGTCAGGATGCCTTCCCTTTCCATCACCACAACTCCTCGGTTACCAAGCATTGCTAACTCAGTCGGTAAAGCATGAGACTCTTAATCTCAGGGTCGTGGGTTCGAGCCCCACATTGGGCGGATGTTTTTTTTCTTTTCCTGTACCATTGTATGTGGAACACTTTCAACTTGCACCACCACAGCGCAAATGACTGTCCTCACTTTCACAAAATGCACTGCCATATCAGCAAAAACTCAGGACTGCATTGGCCGGGAATCGAACCCGGGCCTCCCGCGTGGCAGGCAAGAATTCTACCACTGAACCACCAATGCTCCACAGATACTTAATTTTACACTTACTCGTGTACTTTAGTGTATGAAACAAAGCAGGAGTGTCAGGATGCCTTGCCTTGCCATCACCTCCACACTTTCTCAACCAATCCTGGCTAGCTCAGTCGGTAGAGCATGAGACTCTAAATTTCAGGGTCGTGGGTTCGAACCCCACGTTGGGCGGATGTTTTTTCTTTTCCTGTACCATTGTATGTGGAACACTGTATACTTGCACCACCACAGCGCAAATGGCTGTCCTCACTTTCACAAAATACACTGCCATATCAGCAAAAACTCAGGACTGCATTGGCCGGGAATCGATTCCGGGCCTCACGCGTGGCAGGCGAGAATTCTACCACTGAACCACCAATGCTCCACAGATGCCTAATTTTACACTTACTCATGTACTTTAGTGTATAAAACAAAGCAGGAGTGTCAGGATGCCTTGCCTTGCCATCACCTCCAAGCCTACATAACCAAGCCCGACTAGCACAGTCGCTAGAGCATAAGACTATTAATCTTAGGGTCATGTATTTGAGCTCCATGTTGTGCAGTTGTTTTTTTCTCTTCCTGTACCATTGTATGTGGAACAGTGTATACTTGCATCACCACAGCGCAAATGGCTGTCCTCACTTTCACAAAATGCACTGCCCTATCAGCAAAAACTCAGGAATGTATTGACCGGGAATTGAACCCGGCCTCCCACGTGGCCGGCTAGATTTCTACCACTGAACCACCAATGATCCACAGATGCTTAATTTTAGACTTACTCATGTACTTTAGTGTACAAAACAAAGCAGGAGAGTCAGGATGCCTTGCCTTGCCATCACCACAACTCCTCGGTTACCAAGCATTGCTAACTCAGTCAGTAAAGCATGAGACTCTTAATCTCAGGGTCGTGGGTTTGAGCCCCACATTGGGCGGATGTTTTTTTTCTTTTCCTGTACCATTGTATGTGGAACACTATCAACTTGCCCCACCACAGCACAAATGGCTGTCCTCACTTTCACAAAATGCACTGCCATATCAGCAAAAACTCAGGACTGTGTTGGCCGGGAATCGAACCCGGGTCTCCCGCGTGGCAGGCGAGAATTCTACCACTGAACCACCAATGCTCCACAGATACTTAATTTTACACTTACTCGTGTACTTTAGTGTATGAAACAAAGCAGGAGTGTCAGGATGCCTTGCCTTGCCATCACCTCCATACATTCACAACCAAGCCTGGCTAGCTCAGTCGGTAGAGCATGAGACTCTTAATCTCAGGGTCGTGGGTTCGAGCCCCACGTTGGGCAGATGTTTTTTCTTTTCCTGTACCATTGTATGTGGAACACTGTATACTTGCACCACCACAGCGCAAATGGCTGTCCTCACTTTCACAAAATACACTGCCATATCAGCAAAAACTCAGGACTGCATTGGCCGGGAATCGATTCCGGGCCTCACGCGTGGCAGGCGAGAATTCTACCACTGAACCACCAATGCTCCACAGATGCCTAATTTTACACTTACTCATGTACTTTAGTGTATAAAACAAAGCAGGAGTGTCAGGATGCCTTGCCTTGCCATCACCTCCAAGCCTACGTAACCTAGCCCGACTAGCACAGTCGCTAGAGCATAAGACTATTAATCTTAGGGTCATGTATTTGAGCTCCATGTTGGGCAGTTGTTTTTTTCTCTTCCTGTACCATTGTATGTGGAACAGTGTATACTTGCATCACCACAGCGCAAATGGCTGTCCTCACTTTCACAAAATGCACTGCCCTATCAGCAAAAACTCAGGAATGTATTGACCGGGAATTGAACCCGGCCTCCCACGTGGCCGGCTAGATTTCTACCACTGAACCACCAATGATCCACAGATGCTTAATTTTAAACTTACTCATGTACTTTAGTGTACAAAACAAAGCAGGAGAGTCAGGATGCCTTCCCTTTCCATCACCACAACTCCTAGGTTACCAAGCATTGCTAACACAGTCGGTAAAGCATGAGACTCTTAATCTCAGGGTCGTGGGTTCGAGCCCCACGTTGGGCGGATGTTTTTTTTCTTTTTTTGTACCATTGTATGTGGAACACTGTCAACTTGCACCACCACAGCGCAAATGGCTGTCCTCACTTTCACAAAATGCACTGCCATATCAGCAAAAACTCAGGACTGCATTGGCCGGGAATCGAACCCGGGCCTCCCGCGTGGCAGGCGAGAATTCTACCACTGAACCACCAATGCTCCACAGATACTTAATTTTACACTTACTCGTGTACTTTAGTGTATGAAACAAAGCAGGAGTGTCAGGATGCCTTGCCTTGCCATCACCTCCATACATTCTCAACCAAGCCTGGCTAGCTCAGTCGGTAGAGCATGAGACTCTTAATCTCAGGGTCGTGGGTTAGAGCCCCACGTTAGGCGGATGTTTTTTCTTTTCCTGTACCATTGTATGTGGAACACTGTATACTTGCACCACCACAGCGCAAATGGCTGTCCTCACTTTCACAAAATACACTGCCATATCAGCAAAAACTCAGGACTGCATTGGCCGGGAATCGATTCCGGGCCTCACGCGTGGCAGGCGAGAATTCTACCACTGAACCACCAATGCTCCACAGATGCCTAATTTTACACTTACTCATGTACTTTAGTGTATAAAAAAAAGCAGGAGTGTCAGGATGCCTTGCCTTGCCATCACCTCCAAGCCTACGTAACCAAGCCCGACTAGCACAGTCGCTAGAGCATAAGACTATTAATCTTAGGGTCATGTATTTGAGCTCCATGTTGGGCAGTTGTTTTTTTCTCTTCCTGTATCATTGTATGTGGAACAGTGTATACTTGCATCACCACAGCGCAAATGGCTGTCCTCACTTTCACAAAATGCACTGCCCTATCAGCAAAAACTCAGGAATGTATTGACCGGGAATTGAACCCGGCCTCCCACGTGGCCGGCTAGATTTCTACCACTGAACCACCAATGATCCACAGATGCTTAATTTTAAACTTACTCATGTACTTTAGTGTACAAAACAAAGCAGGAGAGTCAGGATGCCTTCCCTTTCCATCACCACAACTCCTTGGTTACCAAGCATTGCTAACACAGTCGGTAAAGCATGAGACTCTTAATCTCAGGGTCGTGGGTTCGAGCCCCACATTGGGCGTATGTTTTTTTTCTTTTCCTGTACCATTGTATGTGGAACACTGTCAACTTGCACCACCACAGCGCAAATGGCTGTCCTCACTTTCACAAAATGCACTGCCATATCAGCAAAAACTCAGGATTGCATTGGCCGGGAATCGAACCCGGGCCTCCCGCGTGGCAGGCAAGAATTCTACCACTGAACCACCAATGCTCCACAGATACTTAATTTTACACTTACTCGTGTACTTTAGTGTATGAAACAAAGCAGGAGTGTCAGGATGCCTTGCCTTGCCATCACCTCCATGCATTCTCAACCAAGCCTGGCTAGCTCAGTCGGTAGAGCATGAGACTCTTAATCTCAGGGTCGTGGGTTAGAGCCCCACGTTGGGCAGATGTTTTTTCTTTTCCTGTACCATTGTATGTGGAACACTGTATACTTGCACCACCACAGCGCAAATGGCTGTCCTCACTTTCACAAAATACACTGCCATATCAGCAAAAACTCAGGACTGCATTGGCCGGGAATCGATTCCGGGCCTCACGCGTGGCAGGCGAGAATTCTACCACTGAACCACCAATGCTCCACAGATGCCTAATTTTACACTTACTCATGTACTTTAGTGTATAAAACAAAGCAGGAGTGTCAGGATGCCTTGCCTTGCCATCACCTCCAAGCCTACGTAACCAAGCCCGACTAGAACAGTCGCTAGAGCATAAGACTATTAATCTTAGGGTCATGTATTTGAGCTCCATGTTGGGCAGTTGTTTTTTCTCTTCCTGTACCATTGTATGTGGAACAGTGTATACTTGCATCACCACAGCGCAAATGGCTGTCCTCACTTTCAAAAAATGCACTGCCCTATCAGCAAAAACTCAGGAATGTATTGACCGGGATTTGAACCCGGCCTCCCACGTGGCCGGCTAGATTTCTACCACTGAACCACCAATGATCCACAGATGCTTAATTTTAGACTTACTCATGTACTTTAGTGTACAAAACAAAGCAGGAGAGTCAGGATGCCTTGCCTTGCCATCACCACAACTCCTCGGTTACCAAGCATTGCTAACTCAGTCGGTAAAGCATAAGACTCTTAATCTCAGGGTCGTGGGTTCGAGCCCCACATTGGGCGGATGTTTTTTTTCTTTTCCTGTACCATTGTATGTGGAACACTGTCAACTTGCACCACCACAGCGCAAATGGCTGTCCTCACTTTCACAAAATGCACTGCCATATCAGCAAAAACTCAGGACTGCATTGGCCGGGAATCAAAACCAGGCCTTCCGCGGGGCAGGCGAGAATTCTACCACTGAACCACCAATGCTCCACAGATACTTAATTTTACACTTACTCGTGTACTTTAGTTTATGAAACAAAGCAGGAGTGTCAGGATGCCTTGCCTTGCCATCACCTCCATACGTTCTCAACCAAGCCTGGCTAGCTCAGTCGGTAGAGCATGAGACTCTTAATCTCAGGGTCGTGGGTTCGAGCCCCACGTTGGGCGGATGCTTTTTCTTTTCCTGTACCATTGTATGTGGAACACTGTATACTTGCACCACAACAGCGCAAATGGCTGTCCTCACTTTCACAAAATACACTGCCATATCAGGAAAAACTCAAGACTGCATTGGCCGGGAATCGATTCCGGGCCTCACGCGTGGCAGGCGAGAATTCTACCACTGAACCACCAATGTTCCACAGATGCCTAATTTTACACTTACTCATGTACTTTAGTGTATAAAACAAAGCAGGAGTGTCAGGATGCCTTGCCTTGCCATCACCTCCAAGCCTACGTAACCAAGCCCGACTAGCACAGTCGCTAGGGCATAAGACTATTAATCTTAGGGTCATGTATTTGAGCTCCATGTTGGGCAGTTGTTTTTTTCTCTTCCTGTACCATTGAATGTGGAACAGTGTATACTTGCATCACCACAGCGCAAATGGCTGTCCTCACTTTCACAAAATGCACTGCCCTATCAGCAAAAACTCAGGAATGTATTGACCGGGAATTGAACCCGGCCTCCCACGTGGCCGGCTAGATTTCTACCACTGAATCACCATGATCCACAGATGCTTAATTTTAGACTTACTCATGTACTTTAGTGTACAAAACAAAGCAGGAGAGGCAGGATGCCTTGCCTTGCCATCACCACAACTCCTCGGTTACCAAGCATTGCTAACTCAGTCGATAAAGCATGAGACTCTTAATCTCAGGGTCGTGGGTTCGAGCCCCACATTGGGCGGATGTTTTTTTTCTTTTCCTGTACCATTGTATGTGGAACACTGTCAACTTGCCCCACCACAGCACAAATGGCTGTCCTCACTTTCACAAAATGCACTGCCATATCAGCAAAAACTCAGGACTGCATTGGCCGGGAATCAAACCCTGGCCTCCCGCGTGGCATGCGAGAATTCTACCACTGAACCATCAATGCTCCACAGATACTTAATTTTACACTTACTCGTGTACTTTAGTGTATGAAACAAAGCAGGAGTGTCAGGATGACTTGCCTTGCCATCACCTCCATACATTCTCAACCAAGCCTGGCTAGCTCAGTCGGTAGAGCATGAGACTCTTAATCTCAGGGTCGTGGGTTCGAGCCCCACGTTGGGTGGATGTTTTTTCTTTTCCTGTACCATTGTATGTGGAACACTGTCAACTTGCCCCACCACAGCACAAATGGCTGTCCTCACTTTCACAAAATGCACTGCCATATCAGCAAAAACTCAGGACTGCATTGGCCGGGAATCAAACCCTGGCCTCCCGCGTGGCATGCGAGAATTCTACCACTGAACCATCAATGCTCCACAGATACTTAATTTTACACTTACTCGTGTACTTTAGTGTATGAAACAAAGCAGGAGTGTCAGGATGCCTTGCCTTGCCATCACCTCCATACATTCTCAACCAAGCCTGGCTAGCTCAGTCGGTAGAGCATGAGACTCTTAATCTCAGGGTCGTGGGTTAGAGCCCCACGTTGGGCGGATGTTTTTTCTTTTCCTGTACCATTGTATGTGGAACACTGTATACTTGCACCACCACAGCGCAAATGGCTGTCCTCACTTTCACAAAATACACTGCCATATCAGGAAAAACTCAAGACTGCATTGGCCGGGAATCGATTCCGGGCCTCACGCGTGGCAGGCGAGAATTCTACCACTGAACCACCAATGTTCCACAGATGCTTAATTTTACACTTACTCATGTACTTTAGTGTATAAAACAAAGCAGGAGTGTCAGGATGCCTTGCCTTGCCATCACCTCCAAGCCTACGTAACCAAGCCCGACTAGCACAGTCGCTAGGGCATAAGACTATTAATCTTAGGGTCATGTATTTGAGCTCCATGTTGGGCAGTTGTTTTTTTCTCTTCCTGTACCATTGTATGTGGAACAGTGTATACTTGCATCACCACAGCGCAAATGGCTGTCCTTGCTTTCACAAAATGCACTGCCCTATCAGCAAAAACTCAGGAATGTATTGACCGGGAATTGAACCCGGCCTCCCACGTGGCCGGCTAGATTTCTACCACTGAACCACCATGATCCACAGATGCTTAATTTTAGACTTACTCATGTACTTTAGTGTACAAAACAAAGCAGGAGAGGCAGGATGCCTTGCCTTGCCATCACCACAACTCCTCGGTTACCAAGCATTGCTAACTCAGTCAGTAAAGCATGAGACTCTTAATCTCAGGGTCGTGGGTTTGAGCCCCACATTGGGCGGATGTTTTTTTTCTTTTCCTGTACCATTGTATGTGGAACACTGTCAACTTGCCCCACCACAGCACAAATGGCTGTCCTCACTTTCACAAAATGCACTGCCATATCAGCAAAAACTCAGGACTGCATCGGCCGGGAATCGAACCCGGGCCTCCCGCGTGGCAGGCAAGAATTCTACCACTGAACCACCAATGCTCCACAAATATTTAATTTTACACTTACTCGTGTACTTTAGTGTATGAAACAAAGCAGGAGTGTTAGGATGCCTTGCCTTGCCATCACCTCCATAAATTCTCAACCAAGCCTGGCTAGCTCAGTCGGTAGAGCATGAGACTCTTAATCTCAGGGTCGTGGGTTCGAGCCCCACGTTGGGCGGATGTTTTTTCTTTTCCTGTACCATTGTATGTGGAACACTGTCAACTTGCACCACCACAGCGCAAATAGCTGTCCTCACTTTCACAAAATACACTGCCATATCAGCAAAAACTCAGGACTGCATTGGCCGGGAATCGATTCCGGGCCTCACGCGTGGCAGGCGAGAATTCTACCACTGAACCACCAATGCTCCACAGATGCCTAATTTTACACTTACTCATGTACTTTAGTGTATAAAACAAAGCAGGAGTGTCAGGATGCCTTGCCTTGCCATCACCACAACTACTTGGTTACCAAGCATTGCTAACTCAGTCGGTAAAGCATGAGACTCTTAATCTCAGGGTCGTGGGTTCGAGCCCCACATTGGGCGGATGTTTTTTTTCTTTTCCTGTACCATTGTATGTGGAACACTGTCAACTTGCACCACCACAGCGCAAATGGCTGTCCTCACTTTCACAAAATGCACTGCCATATCAGCAAAAACTCAGGCCTCCCGCGTGGAAGGCGAGAATTCTACCACTGAACCACCAATGCTCCACAGGTACTTAATTTTACACTTACTCGTGTACTTTAGTGTACAAAACAAAGCAGGAGTGTCAGGATGCCTTGCAATGCCTTGCCATCACCTCCATGCATTCGCAACCAAGCCTGGCTAGCTCAGTCGGTAGAGCATGAGACTCTTAATCTCAGGGTCGTGGGTTCGAGCCCCACGTTGGGCGGATGTTTTTTCTTTTCCTGTACCATTGTATGTGGAACACTGTCAACTTGCACCACCACAGCGCAAATGGCTGTCCTCACTTTCACAAAATGCACTGCCATATCAGCAAAAACTCAGGACTGCATTGGACGGGAATCAAACCCAGGCCTCCCGCGTGGAAGGCGAAAATTCCACCACTGAACCACCAATGCTCCAAAGGTACTTAATTTTACACTTACTCGTGTACTTTAGTGTATGAAACAAAGCAGGAGTGTCAGGATGCCTTGCCTTGCCTTGCCATCACCTCCGTGCATTCGCAACCAAGCCTGGCTAGCTCAGTCGGTAGAGCATGAGACTCTTAATCTCAGGGTCGTGGGTTCGAGCCCCACGTTGGGCAGATGTTTTTTCTTTTCCTGTACCATTGTATGTGGAACACTGTCAACTTGCACCACCACAGCGCAAATAGCTGTCCTCACTTTCACAAAATACACTGCCATATCAGCAAAAACTCAGGACTGCATTGGTCGGGAATCGATTCCGGGCCTCACGCGTGGCAGGCGAGAATTCTACCACTGAACCACCAATGCTCCACAGATGCCTAATTTTACACTTACTCATGTACTTTAGTGTATAAAACAAAGCAGGAGTGTCAGGATGCCTTGCCTTGCCATCACCTCCAAGCCTACGTAACCAAGCCCGACTAGCACAGTCGCTAGAGCATAAGACTATTAATCTTAGGGTCATGTATTTGAGCTCCATGTTGGGCAGTTGTTTTTTTCTCTTCCTGTACCATTGCATGTGGAACAGTGTATACTTGCATCACCACAGCGCAAATGGCTGTCCTCACTTTCACAAAATGCACTGCCCTATCAGCAAAACTCAGGAATGTATTGACCGGGATTTGAACCCGGCCTCCAACGTGGCCGGCTAGATTTCTACCACTGAACCACCAATGATCCACAGATGCTTAATTTTAGACTTACTCATGTACTTTAGTGTACAAAACAAAGCAGGAGAGTCAGGATGCCTTGCCTTGCCATCACCACAACTCCTCGGTTACCAAGCATTGCTAACTCAGTCGGTAAAGCATAAGACTCTTAATCTCAGGGTCGTGGGTTCGAGCCCCACATTGGGCGGATGTTTTTTTTCTTTTCCTGTACCATTGTATGTGGAACACTGTCAACTTGCACCACCACAGCGCAAATGGCTGTCCTCACTTTCACAAAATGCACTGCCATATCAGCAAAAACTCAGGACTGCATTGGCCGGGAATCGAACCCAGCCCTGCCGCGTGGCAGGCGAGAATTCTACCACTGAACCACCAATGCTCCACAGATACTTAAATTTACACTTACTCGTGTACTTTAGTTTATGAAACAAAGCAGGAGTGTCAGGATGCCTTGCCTTGCCATCACCACAACTCCTCGGTTACCAAGCATTGCTAACTCAGTCGGTAAAGCATAAGACTCTTAATCTCAGGGTCGTGGGTTCGAGCCCCACATTGGGCGGATGTTTTTTTTCTTTTCCTGTACCATTGTATGTGGAACACTGTATACTTGCACCACCACAGCGCAAATGGCTGTCCTCACTTTCACAAAATGCACTGCCATATCAGCAAAAACTCAGGAATGCATTGGCCGGGAATCGAACCCAGGCCTCCCTCGTGGCAGGCGAGAATTCTACCACTGAACCACCAATGCTCCACAGATACTTAATTTTACACTTACTCGTGTACTTTAGTTTATGAAACAAAGCAGGAGTGTCAGGATGCCTTGCCTTGCCATCACCACAACTCCTCGGTTACCAAGCATTGCTAACTCAGTCGGTAAAGCATAAGACTCTTAATCTCAGGGTCGTGGGTTCGAGCCCCACATTGGGCGGATGTTTTTTTTCTTTTCCTGTACCATTGTATGTGGAACACTGTATACTTGCACCACCACAGCGCAAATGGCTGTCCTCACTTTCACAAAATACACTGCCATATCAGGAAAAACTCAAGACTGCATTGGCCGGGAATCGATTCCGGGCCTCACGCGTGGCAGGCGAGAATTCTACCACTGAACCACCAATGCTCCACAGATGCCTTATTTTACACTTACTCATGTACTTTAGTGTATAAAACAAAGCAGGAGTGTCAGGATGCCTTGCCTTGCCATCACCTCCAAGCCTACGTAATCAAGCCCGACTAGCACAGTCGCTAGAGCATAAGACTATTAATCTTAGGGTCATGTATTTGAGCTCCATGTTGGGCAGTTGTTTTTTTCTCTTCCTGTACCATTGTATGTGGAACAGTGTATACTTGCATCACCACAGCGAAAATGGCTGTCCTCACTTTCACAAAATGCACTGCCCTATCAGCAAAAACTCAGGAATGTATTGACCGGGAATTGAACCCGGCCTCCCACGTGGCCGGCTAGATTTCTACCACTGAACCACCAATGATCCACAGATACTTAATTTTAGACTTACTCATGTACTTTAGTGTACAAAACAAAGCAGGAGAGTCAGGATGCCTTGCCTTGCCATCACCACAACTCCTCGGTTACCAAGCATTGCTAACTCAGTCGGTAAAGCATGAGACTCTTAATCTCAGGGTCGTGGGTTCGAGCCCCACATTGGGCGGATGTTGTTTTTCTTTTCCTGTACCATTGTATGTGGAACACTGTCAACTTGCACCACCACAGCGCAAATGGCTGTCCTCACTTTCACAAAATGCACTGCCATATCAGCAAAAACTCAGGCCTCCCGCGTGGAAGGCGAGAATTCTACCACTGAACAACCAATGCTCCACAGGTACTTAATTTTACACTTACTCGTGTACTTTAGTGTATGAAACAAAGCAGGAGTGTCAGGATGCCTTGCCTTGCCATCACCTCCATGCATTCGCAATCAAGCCTGGCTAGCTCAGTCGGTAGAGCATGAGACTCTTAATCTCAGGGTCGTGGGTTCGAGCCCCACGTTGGGCGGATGTTTTTTCTTTTCCTGTACCATTGTATGTGGAACACTGTCAACTTGCACCACCACAGCGCAAATGGCTGTCCTCACTTTCCCAAAATGCACTGCCATATCAGCAAAAACTAATGACTGCATTGGCCAGGAATCGAACCCAGGCCTCCCGCGTGGAAGGCGAGAATTCTACCACTGAACCACCAATGCTCCACAGGTACTTAATTTTACACTTACTCGTGTACTTTAGTGTATGAAACAAAGCAGGAGTGTCAGGATGCCTTGCCTTGCCTTGCCATCACCTCCATACATTCGCAACCAAGCCTGGCTAGCTCAGTCGGTAGAGCATGAGACTCTTAATCTCAGGGTTGTGGGTTCGAGCCCCACGTTGGGCGGATGTTTTTTCTTTTCCTGTACCATTGTATGTGGAACACTGTCAACTTGCACCACCACAGCGCAAATAGCTGTCCTCACTTTCACAAAATACACTGCCATATCAGCAAAAACTCAGGACTGCATTGGCCGGGAATCGATTCCGGGCCTCACGCGTGGCAGGCGAGAATTCTACCACTGAACCACCAATGCTCCACAGATGCCTAATTTTACACTTACTCATGTACTTTAGTGTATAAAACAAAGCAGGAGTGTCAGGATGCCTTGCCTTGCCATCACCTCCAAGCCTACGAAACCAAGCCCGACTAGCACAGTCGCTAGAGCATAAGACTATTAATCTTAGGGTCATGTATTTGAGCTCCATGTTGGGCAGTTGTTTTTTTCTCTTCCTGTACCATTGTATGTGGAACAGTGTATACTTGCATCACCACAGCGCAAATGGCTGTCCTCACTTTCACAAAATGCACTGCCCTATCAGCAAAAACTCAGGAATGTATTGACCGGGATTTGAACCCGGCCTCCCACGTGGCCGGCTAGATTTCTACCACTGAACCACCAATGATCCACAGATGCTTAATTTTAGACTTACTCATGTACTTTAGTGTACAAAACAAAGCAGGAGAGTCAGGATGCCTTGCCTTGCCATCACCACAACTCCTCGGTTACCAAGCATTGCTAACTCAGTCGGTAAAGCATAAGACTCTTAATCTCAGGGTCGTGGGTTCGAGCCCCACATTGGGCAGATGTTTTTTTTCTTTTCCTGTACCATTGTATGTGGAACACTGTCAACTTGCACCACCACAGCGCAAATGGCTGTCCTCACTTTCACAAAATGCACTGCCATATCAGCAAAAACTAAGGACTGCATTGGCCAGGAATCGAACCCAGGTCTCCCGCATGGCAGGCGAGAATTGTACCACTGAACCACCAATGCTCCACGGATACTTAATTTTACACTTGCTCGTGTACTTTAGTTTATGAAACAAAGCAGGAGTGTCAGGATGCCTTGCCTTGCCATCACCTCCATACATTTTCAACTAAGCCTGGCTAGCTCAGTCGGTAGAGCATGAGACTCTTAATCTCAGGGTCGTGGGTTCGATCCCCACGTTGGGCGGATGTTTTTTCTTTTCCTGTACCATTGTATGTGGAACACTGTATACTTGCACCACCACAGCGCAAATGGCTGTCCTCACTTTCACAAAATACACTGCCATATCAGCAAAAACTCAGGACAGCATTGGCCGGGAATCGATTCCGGGCCTCACGCGTGGCAGGCGAGAATTCTACTACTGAACCACCAATGCTCCACAGATGCCTAATTTTACACTTACTCATGTACTTTAGTGTATAAAACAAAGCAGGAGTGTCAGGATGCCTTGCCTTGCCATCACCTCCAAGCCTACGTAACCAAGCCCGACTAGCACAGTCGCTAGAGCATAAGACTATTAATCTTAGGGTCATGTATTTGAGCTCCATGTTGGGCAGTTCTTTTTTTCTCTTCCTGTACCATTGTATGTGGAACAGTGTATACTTGCATCACCACAGCGCAAATGGCTGTCCTCACTTTCACAAAATGCACTGCCCTATCAGCAAAAACTCAGGAATGTATTGACCGGGAATTGAATCCGGCCTCCCACGTGGCCGGCTAGATTTCTACCACTAAACCACCAATGATCCACAGATGCTTAATTTTAGACTTACTCATGTATTTTAGTGTACAAAACAAAGCAGGAGAGTCAGGATGCCTTGCCTTGCCATCACCACAACTCCTCGGTTACCAAGCATTGCTAACTCAGTCAGTAAAGCATGAGGCTCTTAATCTCAGGGTCGTGGGTTCGAGCCCCACATTGGGCGGATGTTTTTTTTCTTTTCCTGTACCATTGTATGTGGAACACTGTCAACTTGCACCACCACAGCGCAAATGGCTGTCCTCACTTTCACAAAATGCACTGCCATATCAGCAAAAACTCAGGAATGCATTGGCCGGGAATCGAACCCAGGCCTCCCGCGTGGCAGGTGAGAATTCTACCACTGAACCACCAATGCTCCACAGATACTTAATTTTACACTTACTCGTGTACTTTAGTTTATGAAACAAAGCAGGAGTGTCAGGTTGCCTTGCCTTGCCATCACCACAACTCCTCGGTTACCAAGCATTGCTAACTCAGTCGGTAAAGCATAAGACTCTTAATCTCAGGGTCGTGGGTTCGAGCCCCTCATTGGGCGGATGTTTTTTTTCTTTTCCTGTACCATTGTATGTGGAACACTGTATACTTGCACCACCACAGCGCAAATGGCTGTCCTCACTTTCACAAAATACACTGCCATATCAGCAAAAACTCAGGACTGCATTGGCCGGGAATCGATTCCGGGCCTCACGCGTGGCAGGCGAGAATTCTACTACTGAACCACCAATGCTCCACAGATGCCTAATTTTACACTTACTCATGTACTTTAGTGTATAAAACAAAGCAGGAGTGTCAGGATGCCTTGCCTTGCCATCACCTCCAAGCCTACGTAACCAAGCCCGACTAGCACAGTCGCTAGAGCATAAGACTATTAATCTTAGGGTCATGTATTTGAGCTCCATGTTGGGCAGTTGTTTTTTTCTCTTCCTGTACCATTGTATGTGGAACAGTGTATACTTGCATCACCACAGCGCAAATGGCTGTCCTCACTTTCACAAAATGCACTGCCCTATCAGCAAAAACTCAGGAATGTATTGACCGGGATTTGAACCCGGCCTCCCACGTGGCCGGCTAGATTTCTACCACTGAACCACCAATGATCCACAGATGCTTAATTTTAGACTTACTCATGTACTTTAGTGTACAAAACAAAGCAGGAGAGTCAGGATGCCTTGCCTTGCCATCACCACAACTCCTCGGTTACCAAGCATTGCTAACTCAGTCGGTAAAGCATAAGACTCTTAAACTCAGGGTCGTGGGTTTGAGCCCCACATTGGGCGGATGTTTTTTTTCTTTTTTTGTACCATTGTATGTGGAACACTGTAAACTTGCACCACCACAGCGCAAATGGCTGTCCTCACTTTCACAAAATGCACTGCCATATCAGCAAAAACTAAGGACTGCATTGGCCGGGAATCGAACCCAGGCCTCCCGCGTGGCAGGCGAGAATTCTACCACTGAACCACCAATGCTCCACAGATACTTACTTTTACACTTACTCGTGTACTTTAGTTTATGAAATAAAGCAGGAGTGTCAGGATGCCTTGCCTTGCCATCACCTCCATACATTTTCAACTAAGCCTGGCTAGCTCAGTCGGTAGAGCATGAGACTCTTAATCTCAGGGTCGTGGGTTCGAGCCCCACGTTGGGCGGATGTTTTTTCTTTTCCTGTACCATTGTATGTGGAACACTGTCAACTTGCACCACCACAGCGCAAATGGCTGTCCTCACTTTCACAAAATGCACTGCCATATCAGCAAAAACTAAGGACTGCATTGGCCGGGAATCGAACCCAGGTCTCCCGCGTGGAAGGCGAGAATTCTACAACTGAACCACCAATGCTCCACAGGTACTTAATTTTACACTTACTCGTGTACTTTAGTGTATGAAACAAAGCAGGAGTGTCAGGATGCCTTGCCTTGCCTTGCCATCACCTCCATACATTCGCAACCAAGCCTGGCTAGCTCAGTCGGTAGAGCATGAGACTCTTAATCTCAGGGTCGTGGGTTCGAGCCCCACGTTGGGCGGATATTTTTTCTTTTCCTGTACCATTGTATGTGGAACACTGTCAACTTGCACCACCACAGCGCAAATAGCTGTCCTCACTTTCACAAAATACACTGCCATATCAGCAAAAACTCAGGACTGCATTGGCCGGGAATCGATTCCGGGCCTCACGCGTGGCAGGCGAGAATTCTACCACTGAACCACCAATGCTCCACAGATGCCTAATTTTACACTTACTCATGTACTTTAGTGTATAAAACAAAGCAGGAGTGTCAGGATGCCTTGCCTTGCCATCACCTCCAAGCCTACGTAACCAAGCCCGACTAGCACAGTCGCTAGAGCATAAGACTATTAATCTTAGGGTCATGTATTTGAGCTCCGTGTTGGGCAGTTGTTTTTTTCTCTTCCTGTACCATTGTATGTGGAACAGTGTATACTTGCATCACCACAGCGCAAATGGCTGTCCTCACTTTCACAAAATGCACTGCCCTATCAGCAAAAACTCAGGAATGTATTGACCGGGATTTGAACCCGGCCTCCCACGTGGCCGGCTAGATTTCTACCACTGAACCACCAATGATCCACAGATGCTTAATTTTAGACTTACTCATGTACTTTAGTGTACAAAACAAAGCAGGAGAGTCAGGATGCCTTGCCTTGCCATCGCTACAACTCCTCGGTTAGCAAGCATTGCTAACTCAGTCGGTAAAGCATAAGACTCTTAATCTCAGGGTCGTGGGTTCGAGCCCCACATTGGGCGGATGTTTTTTTTCTTTTCCTGTACCATTGTATGTGGAACACTGTCAACTTGCACCACCACAGCGCAAATGGCTGTCCTCACTTTCACAAAATGCACTGCCATATCAGCAAAAACTCAGGACTGCATTGGCCGGGAATCGAACCCAGGCCACCCGCGTGGCAGGCGAGAATTCTACCACTGAACCACCAATGCTCCACAGATACTTAATTTTACACTTACTCGTGTACTTTAGTTTATGAAACAAAGCAGGAGTGTCAGGATGCCTTGCCTTGCCATCACCTCCATACATTTTCAACTAAGCCAGGCTAGCTCAGTCGGTAGAGCATGAGACTCTTAATCTCAGGGTCGTGGGTTCGAGCCCCACGTTCGGCGGATGTTTTTTCTTTTCCTGTACCATTGTATGTGGAACACTGTATACTTGCACCACCACAGCCCAAATGGCTGTCCTCACTTTCACAAAATACACTGCCATATCAGCAAAAACTAAGGACTGCATTGGCCGGGAATCGATTCCGGGCCTCACGCGTGGCAGGCGAGAATTCTACTACTGAACCACCAATGCTCCACAGATGCCTAATTTTACACTTACTCATGTACTTTAGTGTATAAAACAAAGCAGGAGTGTCAGGATGCCTTGCCTTGCCATCACCTCCAAGCCTACGTAACCAAGCCCGACTAGCACAGTCGCTAGAGCATAAGACTATTAATCTTAGGGTCATGTATTTGAGCTCCATGTTGGGCAGTTCTTTTTTTCTCTTCCTGTACCATTGTATGTGGAACAGTGTATACTTGCATCACCACAGCGCAAATGGCTGTCCTCACTTTCACAAAATGCACTGCCCTATCAGCAAAAACTCAGGAATGTTTTGACCGGGAATTGAACCCAGGCCTCCCGCGTGGCAGGCGAGAATTCTACCACTGAACCACCAATGCTCGACAGATACTTAATTTTACACTTACTCATGTACTTTAGTGTATGAAACAAAGCAGGAGTGTCAGGATGCCTTGCCTTGCCATCACCTCCATACATTCTCAAACAAGCCTGGCTAGCTCAGTCGGTAGAGCATGAGACTCTTAATCTCAGGGTCGTGGGGTCGAGCCCCACGTTGGGCGGATGTTTTTTCTTTTCCTGTACCATTGTATGTGGAACACTGTATACTTGCACCACAACAGCGCAAATGGCTGTCCTCACTTTCACAAAATACACTGCCATATCAGGAAAAACTCAAGACTGCATTGGCCGGGAATCGATTCCGGGCCTCACGCGTGGCAGGCGAGAATTCTACCACTGAACCACCAATGCTCCACAGATGCCTTATTTTACACTTACTCATGTACTTTAGTGTATAAAACAAAGCAGGAGTGTCAGGATGCCTTGCCTTGCCATCACCTCCAAGCCTACGTAATCAAGCCCGACAAGCACAGTCGCTAGAGCATAAGACTATTAATCTTAGGGTCATGTATTTGAGCTCCATGTTGGGCAGTTGTTTTTTTCTCTTCCTGTACCATTGTATGTGGAACAGTGTATACTTGCATCACCAAAGCGCAAATGGCTGTCCTCACTTTCACAAAATGCACTGCCCTATCAGCAAAAACTCTGGAATGTATTGACCGGGAATTGAACCCGGCCTCCCACGTGGCCAGCAAGATTTCTACCACTGAACCACCAATGATCCACAGATGCTTAATTTTAGACTTACTCATGTACTTTAGTGTACAAAACAAAGCAGGAGAGTCAGGATGCCTTGCCATCACCACAACGCCTCGGTTACCAAGCATTGCTAACTCAGTCGGTAAAGCATGAGACTCTTAATCTCAGGGTCGTGGGTTCGAGCCCCACATTGGGCGGATGTTTTTTTTCTTTTCCTGTACCATTGTATGTGGAACACTGTCAACTTGCACCACCACAGCGCAAATGGCTGTTCTCACTTTCACAAAATGCACTGCCATATCAGCAAAAACTCAGGACTGCATTGGCCGGGAATTGAACCCAGACCTCCCGCATGGCAGGCAAGAATTCTATCACTGAACCACCAATGCTCCACAGATACTTAATTTTACACTTACTCGTGTACTTTAGTGTATGAAACAAAGCAGGAGTGTCAGGATGTCTTGCCTTGCCATCACCTCCATACATTCACAAATAAGCCTGGCTAGCTCAGTCGGTAGAGCATGAGACTCTTAATCTCAGGGTTGTGGGTTCGAGCCCCACGTTGGGCGGATGTTTTTTCTTTTCCTGTACCATTGTATGTGGAACAGTGTATACTTGCATCACCACAGCGCAAATGGCTGTCCTCACTTTCACAAAATACACTGCCATATCAGCAAAAACTCAGGACTGCATTGGCCGGGAATCGATTCCGGGCCTCACGCGTGGTAGGCGAGAATTCTACCACTGAACCAACAATGCTCCACAGATACTTAATTTTACACTTACTCGTGTACTTTAGTGTATGAAACAAAGCAGGAGTGTCAGGATGCCTTGCCTTGCCATCACCTCCATACATTCTCAATCAATCCTGGCTAGCTCAGTCGGTAGAGCATGAGACTCTTAATCTCAGGGTCGTGGGTTCGAGCCCCACGTTGGGCGGATGTTTTTTCTTTTCCTGTACCATTGTATGTGGAACAGTGTATACTTGCATCACCACAGCGCAAATGGCTGTCCTCACTTTCACAAAATACACTGCCATATCAGCAAAAACTCAGGACTGCATTGGCCGGGAATCGATTCCGGGCATCACGCGTGGCAGGCGAGAATTCTACCACTGAACCACCAATGCTCCACAGAAACTTAATTTTACACTTACTCGTGTACTTTAGTGTATGAAACAAAGCAGGAGAGTCAGGATGCCTTGCCTTGCCATCACCACAACTCCTCGGTTACCAAGCATTGCTAACTCAGTCGGTAAAGCATGAGACTCTTAATCTCAGGGTCGTGGGTTCGAGCCCCACATTGGGCGGATGTTTACTTTTCTTTTCCTGTACCATTGTATGTGGAACACTGTCAACTTGCACCACCACAGCGCAAATGGCTGTCCTCACTTTCACAAAATGCACTGCCATATCAGCAAAAACTCAGGCCTCCCGCGTGGAAGGCGAGAATTCTACCACTGAACCACCAATGCTCCACAGGTACTTAATTTTACACTTACAGATGTAGCCACCTTTATCTTGAGTGGCCGCGGCGTTTGTCCCGTTCGACCATACGCAGCGTACTGTGGCGTAGCGAGGCGCGCCTAGCCACAGAGAGGCTATCTAATCGCACGGAGACAGACATTTGACGTTTGGCGTTACCTTTACGTGTAATACCTGCGATCAGCCACCAGATGTCGCTTTTTACAATCACCACTGCGCATGCGTGTGGTCTCCCGTAAAATACAATACTGACATACATAATAAGGACTACTTTACTAAGGCGTCTCATTACGCTGCATACAGTAAATACTGTACTCATTACGCTGCATTATTTAATACAGTACTGTATATACAGTACGACACCGACGCAAATACAGTAGTACAGCATACAGTATATGATCCATCTACAATACTTTATGAATACTGTATGTGAGCGTCCAAGTCCCGCAGACAAAACACAGTACTGTAAAACCAGTAGTGTACACTGTCGCAAATGGATGTGTGTTACAAGTTCACTATTGCCTCTCAAGATTAGGAATTTTCTACAGTATGTTATCGTCCTAATCCCGTAGCCATTACAGCATAATCAAAACCAACGGATTTATACATTTGTCTGCGGCGAAGTGGTGAAGTGTTTCGCTTCCTATACTCAGAGTCCAGGGTTCGATTCCTTAAGTACGAATGCATGTTACTGTAGTTTTTTTCAGACACTTTATTATTTTTTTTATTCACATACTGTAAACCAGGGCATACAGTAGCTGCATGAGCGGTTCTATGCGATCGAGTCCGGTGTACCATAATGTGCAGGTTCTATGCAGGTTAAGGTTCTATGCTCCGTACACAGTACACATACAATTCTGTAGCTGGGCAGACTGAATAGAAATGGCTACCACCTATGACTCCTTGCCCCACAGAGGCCCTAGGCTACGGAGCAAGTAATAGTCCAGATTGTACAGACTATGGGGCAATGCTGAAGGAGCGTCACAATCCCCTAGCTAAAATACACAGTATGCATATTATGGTACACCGGACTCGATGACATACTGTAGCACACTGGCAAAATGGCCGCCGCCCCTGAACCCTTGTGCAGGTTATGGGGCAATGCTGAAGGAGCGTCACAATCCCCTAGCCAAAATACACAGGGGAGGGATAAGCTACTGTAGGATTGCATACAGTATTACGGTACACCGGACTCAATCGCATAGCACACTGTCAAAACGACCACTACCCATGAACCCCCACCTCCTGAACCCCCACCTCGTGGCAGGCAGCAGTTGGGTATGGAATGAGAAATGGCATAAGCTGTGCAGGCTACGGGGCGATGCTGAAGGAGCGTCACAATCCCCTAGCCAAAATACACAGAGATACTGTAAGCGAGGTCTATGCACATTACAGTACTGTACGTTACACCGGGCTCGGTCGCATAGCAAACTGACAAAACACAAGTTTTACAGTACATACAGTAAAGCAGGCCAAAGCTGCAGGAGAGTTTCTACTGTAAAGGTTCTATGCACCGTACGGTAATGTACACATACCTGTACAATTCTATAGCAGGGCAGACTCAATTGAAATGGCTACCGCCTGTGACTCCTACAGTAGCTCCTAGGAGGCACTCAGCTATGGAGCAAATAACAGCACAGATTTTGCAGGCTACGGGGCAATGCTGAAGGAGCGTCACAATCCCCTAGCTACAATACACAGGGGTGATAGAGATAATCGAGTGGCTGGAGGGGGGTCCCCTTGATTTAAGGGGCCCCCACTCCTCCAGGGTACTCCGGCCAGGTGTGACTAGTTGGGTATTTAATTCCATGGCCGCAGGGACCGGTATAAAAGTCTCCCCCGGCTGTGCATTATCTGTCCAGCTAGTGGAGCCCAGTGCTGATTCAAAAAATATGGGGAACCCCTACGCTTTTTTTGTCCCCCTTATTTTTTGCACCAGGACCAGGCGCAGAGCCCGGTGCTGGTTCTAAAAAGATGGGGGATCCCGTGTCCATTTTTTCCGTATTCCTGCCGGAATTCGACTGCAATTGCATATACAGTACTGTACCCCTTAATGTCACTGCTTACAGTATATAGTATTTAGACATGAGCTTGTGTACAGTATCTGTCATGAGGTGCTTTTTTCACTGACACTATAACTTTTTTCTATTGTGATATACTGTACAGAGGCGGCAAACTAGCCAAACGGGAATAATCAGCTTCTGCAGAATAAAATGAGATGCTACAGTACATGCCTATATTCTGTGAGTGACTGCGGCTCTATGAAATTAAATCAGAAAATTTAAATATGAAATGCATTACTAATGTGTGGCATTACTGTACTGTATGTGTATAAGGTGTACTACAATATTTTCTGGTGTAACATAAGGAAAGGGCACTACTGCATGGTCTAATGCAGTGGTTCTCAAACTTGGTCCTCAGGACCCCACACAGTGCATGTTTTGCAGGTAAACCAGCAAGTGCACAGATGTATTCATTACTAACTGACACATTTTAGAAGGTCCATACAGTAGGTGGAGCTAATTTTTTCACTTGTGATTCTGTGAGACCTGCAAAACCTGCACTGTGTGGGGTCCTGAGGACTGAGTTTGAGAACCTGTGGTCTAATGTAAATAAAGATGAATGTGGTGGGGTGTAATGTGAATAAGGGGCATTACTGTTAGGAGTAATGTGGTACTATGATATGATGTCATGAGAATAAGAGACACCACTGCATGATATAATGTGAATAAAGTTGCAGTACTGTGTTGTGTCATTTCATCTTCGGGTATTATTGTGTTACCATGCCCCTTCCCAGCAAGAACATACTGTACACTGTTTTGGGCTGGCACTAAATGTGCACATTGTTCTTATTTAGATTATAGGGGGTAGGAGCGCCAAAATGGGTGATGGTGCTGGGAAAGGGGTGCAGGGTTAGAGGCGGAACTACGTAGCATCTGTGCAAGAGGGCATCAGCCAAAATCTAGCCTAGGGCATCATGTTGGTCAGGTTTGGCTCTGATAATACTGTATACTGTACTCTTACTGTACTTTGCATTCAATACAGATACTGTTTGCACACAGGTTTTACATGAATCATTGGCAATGCTGCAGGAGTGTCTCATTAGGCAATCTAAAATATACCACGACTATGGGTGGGGATACAGTAGGGAAGTTCTGTCACCATAAGCTGTCTGCTGTGTATAGCATATTTCCATCTGAGATGCATTTGTGTGTTTGTAATAAGAAAAAAACATTTTACTGTACATTTAGTGGATACAGTATTTCTCCCCCATAATGACGTATCATACTGTACAGGTACCCTCATGTACTGTACCGTACCATACTGTAAAATTGAATATTTATTGGAAAAACATCAATATTAATGTAAAAATAAAGTATTACAACATCCGATTCCATGTACTGCACTGATCAAAATGTACAGTACTCTTATTCAGGACTTATAAAACTGAAAATAACTGTTCATACAGTACACATCAATAACATTACTACTGTATAATATTCTACATTAGTTTATGCAATAATCAGACAAAGGCAATTTTATCATTTTTTTTAATAATGCACCAATTTAAAATTTTAAACAGAAAATACAGAACTACATATTTGTGGCTTGACCATTTCTTTCAACTACAACAGGTAATACTTTATACAGGTGATTTATATAATTATTACAATGTTCAGGTGTGAGTACTTCTAGCCAAAATTTCTTTATCCCATCCACCAGTTGCTGTTTTGTTGTTGGCTTTGCAACACTCCTAACGTACCTCTTCAATTGAGCCCACACTAATTCGATTGGGTTCATGTCTGGTGATCTATATAAAAATAAAAATAAAGCGTATAGAAAAAATTAATTACATTACAGTAAATAGAGAAAATTAAACATACAATATTGTACTGTTTATTAAACAAAATTTTTTTTTACAGTACTAGAGTGCTATCCAAAATTTTACTTGTACACTGTTGAAAGAATACTCACTCTGGTGGTGTGCGTTCCCAATTCATACCTTTCTCTTCCATAAATTTGGCTGAGGCGGAGTGTTTAGGATCATTGTCTTGGAATATCCTATGGTGAGTTGGGTAATATTTATTCACAAATGGCACCATACATTTCTCTACTATTGTTTCTTGGAAAAATTTCTTATCCATGATTCCTACAGAAATCAAAAAATGTTGTTCATTAATAAGCAACTCCTTTTATTGTGCAGTTACACGTACTCTACAGTACAACATGTATTTTTACAGAACACAGGCACAGAATAAAGTATAGTACTGTACCTTCGAAAAATAATAGGGGACCAGCTCCTAATCGTGATATGCCTCCCCATACATGGACTTTCAATGGATGCTTTGGGCGTGGTTTTAAAGAGATATGGTTACGTTTCCTGAATGACATTCTGGAGAACCGCTCAAGGGCAACAGACGATTCATCTGTGAAAATGACATCATCAAATGTTTCACCACTCTCAATCCATCGCCGTGCCTGTTCCACTCTCTTTTCTTTATTCACATCTCTTATCATTGGAGATATCCTGTGAAGAGCCAAAAATAATGAAATCAGATACAGTTATGAAATTACAGATTTACAGATTACTGTATATACAGTAGACTGTATGTGCAGTATACTGTATTATATACCTACTGTATACATTAAACTGTACATACAGTACATTAAGTTACATACAGAGTAATATATATATATACATACTGTACATACACACAAACACACACACACAGTATACAGTATGTAATCATCACAATAAGCCGGCAATGCTTCATTGCTGTCTCTGAGTGCCTATACAGTAGGTATCTCTTTTGGGATAGAATATATACAGTATATACACACACACATACTGTATATAGTATAAAGTACACACTCTGTATAATGATTTATGGCATTATTATATCACGTATCAAGGGATTATTAACAGTGCATTTACTGTATGGTTTATACTGCTTTCAGTATTTTACCTTGTTGCGCCAAAGGTCCATCCCATTTTCCGTCGCATCCTTCTGATGCTGGTGGCCGATATGTCCAGGTCATACTTGGAATGGAGAATTCGTTTTATTTGCAGAGCAGTACGCTCATCATCCTCACGAGTTAGTTCCTCCACAATTTGTTGCACTCTCCTACAGTACAATACAGTATGAAAAATATGAATTCATGAACAGCACAATCACAGTTACAATTGATGAAGTTTTTATTTTATTTCAAAAAAATTGTTTATGGTATAAAGCAAGTAATTTAAACATTACAGTAGTGTACAGTACGTACCATGTGCATTTTGTAGGAAATACAATTCTGGGCGTTGTTCTCTCGAATGCATGATAGCGCACCGTTTCTAAAGTGACTATAATGCCACTTTCCTTGAGCCATGCATGGATCTCTTTGATGGTTTTATTTTCTTTTTTCATGTTGGCGATTATCTTGCTCATCGTTTTGTTGATAGTTACTGGCATGTTGTCCAACTATAATTCCTGTATGGAGAGAAAACATTTGTGAATACTGTAGTCTAAAATTTACACATCTGAAAATGCATAAGAGTTTTATGATAGAAGTTAATACTGTACAGTACATGTTTACTATCCAGTACCTGATGTTCAAATTTAAGTATTGTATACTGTACAGTACTGAAAATACAACTTCAGTGTTATGGACTGCAATTAGTTTCCTGTATGAAACAGATACAGTACAGTAAATAACCCTCCTTGGAAGTGCATGGGCCCTGTGAGACTTACAGTAGTGTACAGCATAAGGGTCGACTGACATGATGTACAAGCATTACATACAGTACATGTCAGTACTGTATGTAAATTCTTCAATTATTGCCTAACAACAATGCTGCTTACTGTATATTAAATACTGTAGGCCTAGAAATGTGCATCTCAATATAGTAGTTAAAAACACAGGGGCCTATGTGGATAAGCGAGTTCTATGCACACTAAAAATGGCCACCGACCGTGAACCCCCAGCACGTGGCAGCGCTCGGATATGTAGTGAGATACAGTATGGCATACATTTCACACTCCAGGGGGCAATGCTGAAGGAGCGTCACAATCCCCTAGCTCAATTACACTGGGATAAGCGAGGTCTACTGTATGCACATTACGGTATACCGAGCTGGATCGCTTAGCAACCTGACAACATGGCCGCCGACCGTGAACTCCCAGCACGTGGCAGCGCTCGGATATGTAGTGAGATACAGTATGGCATACATTTCACACTCCAGGGGGCAATGCTGAAGGAGCGTCACAATCCCCTAGCTCAATTACATTGGGATAAGCGCGGTCTATGCACATTACGGTATACCGAGCTGGATCGCTTAGCAACCTGACAACATGGCCGCCGACCGTGAACTCCCAGCACGTGGCAGCGCTCGGATATGTAGTGAGATACAGTATGGCATACATTTCACACTCCAGGGGGCAATGCTGAAGGAGCGTCACAATCCCCTAGCTCAATTACACTGGGATAAGCGAGGTCTACTGTATGCACATTACGGTATACCGAGCTGGATCGCTTAGCAACCTGACAAAATGGCCGCCGACCGTGAACTCCCAGCACGTGGCAGCGCTTGGATATGGAGTGAGAGATGGTATACATTTTAAAATACACCGGGATAAGTTGTATAGGCCATGGAGCAATGCACAGGGACATTCATCATTTACGTACAGTATATAAATAATTGTAAACCGTAAATGAAAGAATTACCGGTCAAATACTGTATGACGAAACTGTGTCAATGAGCTGGAACAGTATGGCCTGTGAAGAAGTTTTCGAAGGCAGAAACGGAGAGCAAATTATCAGGAGATTTCTGAAAGGTCGGAGAAGATCCACACAGCAAGTCTGCTTACGAGGAATCGCTCCTGCAGATGTACTTTGATTTAATGTACAGTATGTGAAACCTGTGTGCATCCTTCCATTGGATGTACTGTATTGGAGAGAAATTTTTTTTTTTTAAAGTGAATGTCACGGGAACACATTAAAAATAAGGTTGGCACTTCCTTCCCATTGGTGTTGGTTTACAGTATGCCGTAGTGTACTCGGACGCTCATGTAATTGCATTTCAAAGGCACAGTATTTTCCATCGTCTCCCCCCTACCCCCATCGCCCTTCCCCCCTGGGGGCCTGCACAGGGAGGAAATTCAGGTCCTGTGCAATACACAAACGCTGAAGATCTACAGTACTGTTTTGCTCAGTTGGTAGCGTCAGAATACACTCATTTCATTCCCGCTGTTTAGGTGCATTTAGCGTAAAGAATCGCTCCTGCAGATGTACTTTGATTTATGTGAAATCTGTGTGCATCCTTCCATTGACTGTCTTACAGTGTAAATAAAATAATACAGTGCATTATTACAGAAAAAAAAAAAAAAAAAGAAAGAAAGAAAACACATCAGGTCTCGAACCCTGGACCCCAGCGAGGGAGGTGGGAGCCTTCACCCCTAGCCCACGACGCCTCATGAGAGATTTCCAATTTCATGTGTGAAAGTACTGCAAACAGCGGCCGGCCCCCGCCCCATTGCTGTTGGTTTATGCCTTAGAGGACTCGGACGCTCGCATTTGTAAAGCACGGTGTTTTCCTCCGCCTCCGGCTAGCCTGCTGCCCTTCCCCCATGGGAGCCTGCACAGATCATGCAGTAGACAGGGAGGGAATGCAAATGCTGGTCATGTGCAATACACAAACGCCCACTGTAGTACTGTTTTGCTCACTTACAGTACTGTACTGTAGGTTGCATTTAGCGTAAAGAATCGCTCCTGCAGATGTACTTTGATTTAATGTACAGTATGTGAAACCTGTGTGCATCCTTCCATTGGATGTACTGTATTGGAGAGAATTTTTTTTTTTTTAAAGTGAATGTCACGGGAACACATTAAAAATAAGGTTGGCACTTCCTTCCCATTGGTGTTGGTTTACAGTATGCCGTAGTGTACTCGGACGCTCATGTAATTGCATTTCAAAGGCACAGTATTTTCCATCGTCTCCCCCCTACCCCCATCGCCCTTCCCCCCTGGGGGCCTGCACAGGGAGGAAATTCAGGTCCTGTGCAATACACAAATGCTGAAGATCTACAGTACTGTTTTGCTCAGTTGGTAGCGTCAGAATACACTCATTTCATTCCCGCTGTTTAGGTGCATTTAGCGTAAAGAATCGCTCCTGCAGATGTACTTTGATTTATGTGAAATCTGTGTGCATCCTTCCATTGACTGTCTTACAGTGTAAATAAAATAATACAGTGCATTATTACAGAAAAAAAAAAAAAAAAAGAAAGAAAGAAAGCACATCAGGTCTCGAACCCTGGACCCCCAGCGAGGGAGGTGGGAGCCTTCACCCCTAGCCCACGACGCCTCATGAGAGATTTCCAATTTCATGTGTGAAAGTACTGCAAACAGCGGCCGGCCCCCGCCCCATTGCTGTTGGTTTATGCCTTAGAGGACTCGGACGCTCGCATTTGTAAAGCACGGTGTTTTCCTCCGCCTCCGGCTAGCCTGCTGCCCTTCCCCCATGGGAGCCTGCACAGATCATGCAGTAGACAGGGAGGGAATGCAAATGCTGGTCATGTGCAATACACAAACGCCCACTGTAGTACTGTTTTGCTCACTTACAGTACTGTACTGTAGGTTGCATTTAGCGTAAAGAATCGCTCCTGCAGATGTACTTTGATTTAATGTACAGTATGTGAAACCTGTGTGCATCCTTCCATTGGATGTACTGTATTGGAGAGAAATTTTTTTTTTTTAAAGTGAATGTCACGGGAACACATTAAAAATAAGGTTGGCACTTCCTTCCCATTGGTGTTGGTTTACAGTATGCCGTAGTGTACTCGGACGCTCATGTAATTGCATTTCAAAGGCACAGTATTTTCCATCGTCTCCCCCCTACCCCCATCGCCCTTCCCCCCTGGGGGCCTGCACAGGGAGGAAATTCAGGTCCTGTGCAATACACAAATGCTGAAGATCTACAGTACTGTTTTGCTCAGTTGGTAGCGTCAGAATACACTCATTTCATTCCCGCTGTTTAGGTGCATTTAGCGTAAAGAATCGCTCCTGCAGATGTACTTTGATTTATGTGAAATCTGTGTGCATCCTTCCATTGACTGTCTTACAGTGTAAATAAAATAATACAGTGCATTATTACAGAAAAAAAAAAAAAAAAAGAAAGAAAGAAAGCACATCAGGTCTCGAACCCTGGACCCCCAGCGAGGGAGGTGGGAGCCTTCACCCCTAGCCCACGACGCCTCATGAGAGATTTCCAATTTCATGTGTGAAAGTACTGCAAACAGCGGCCGGCCCCCGCCCCATTGCTGTTGGTTTATGCCTTAGAGGACTCGGACGCTCGCATTTGTAAAGCACGGTGTTTTCCTCCGCCTCCGGCTAGTCCTCCATTCCCATTATGCATTAGCGAACTCAGACGCTCATATATTTTAAAAGCACGGTGTTTATACATTGTACTGTACATTCTTCCTTTTACACAATTACTGTAGTTGCGTCTCCATACACATACTGTACAGTACTCCATACTTTTTCCACCGCCTCCCGTTACGCCTACAGTATTGCCAGAGCTGTAGATCAATCCGCCGCTATACTGTACGATCGAAAGTACTGGATTAGTGGAGCATTAGCGACACAGTGGTGGAGATGTGTAATGCATGATGAGTATCTAGATCGCCTCAACGCGCCAGCCTGTGATGAAACTCAGCTATCGCATTAGCGTGACTAAACGCCCGTCTCGGCGGAGAAACAGTCAAGATAAAGGTGGCTACATCTGTACTCGTGTACTTTAGTGTATGAAACAAAGCAGGTGTGTCAGGATGCCTTGCCTTGCCTTGCCATCACCTCCATGCATTCGCAACCAAGCCTGGCTAGCTCAGTCGGTAGAGCATGAGACTCTTAATCTCAGGGTCGTGTGTTCGAGCCCCACGTTGGGTGGATGTTTTTTCTTTTCCTGTACCATTGTATGTGGAACACTGTCAACTTGCACCACCACAGCGCAAATGGCTGTCCTCACTTTCACAAAATGCACTGCCATATCAGCAAAAACTCATGACTGCATTGGCCAGGAATCGAACCCAGGCCTCCCGCGTGGAAGGCGAGAATTCTACCACTGAACCACCAATGCTCCACAGGTACTTAATTTTACACTTACTCGTGTACTTTAGTGTATGAAACAAAGCAGGAGTGTCAGGATGCCTTGCCTTGCCATCACCTCCATACATTCGCAACCAAGCCTGGCTAGCTCAGTCGGTAGAGCATGAGACTCTTAATCTCAGGGTTGTGGGTTCGAGCCCCACGTTGGGCGGATGTTTTTTCTTTTCCTGTACCATTGTATGTGGAACACTGTCAACTTGCAGCACCACAGCGCAAATAGCTGTCCTCACTTTCACAAAATACACTGCCATATCAGCAAAAACTCAGGACTGCATTGGCCGGGAATCGATTCCGGGCCTCACGCGTGGCAGGCGAGAATTCTACCACTGAACCACCAATGCTCCACAGATGCCTAATTTTACACTTACTCATGTACTTTAGTGTATAAAACAAAGCAGGAGTGTCAGGATGCCTTGCCTTGCCATCACCTCCAAGCCTACGTAACCAAGCCCGACTAGCACAGTCGCTAGAGCATAAGACTATTAATCTTAGGGTCATGTATTTGAGCTCCATGTTGGGCAGTTGTTTTTTTCTCTTCCTGTACCATTGTATGTGGAACAGTGTATACTTGCATCACCACAGCGCAAATGGCTGTCCTCACTTTCACAAAATGCACTGCCCTATCAGCAAAAACTCAGGAATGTATTGACCGGGATTTGAACCCGGCCTCCCACGTGGCCAGCTAGATTTCTACCACTGAACCACCGATGATCCACAGATGCTTAATTTTAGACTTACTCATGTACTTTAGTGTACAAAACAAAGCAGGAGAGTCAGGATGCCTTGCCTTGCCATCATCACAACTCCTCGGTTACCAAGCATTGCTAACTCAGTCGGTAAAGCATAAGACTCTTAATCTCAGGGTCGTGGGTTCGAGCCCCACATTGGGCGGATGTTTTTTTTCTTTTCCTGTACCATTGTATGTGGAACACTGTCAACTTGCACCACCACAGCGCAAATGGCTGTCCTCACTTTCACAAAATACACTGCCATATCAGCAAAAACTCAGGACTGCATTGTCCGGGAATCGAACCCAGGCCTCACGCGTGGCAGGCGAGAATTCTACCACTGAACCACCAATGCTCCACAGATACTGAATTTTACACTTACTCGTGTACTTTAGTTTATGAAACAAAGCAGGAGTGTCAGGATGCCTTGCCTTGCCATCACCTCCATACATTTTCAACCAAGCCTGGCTAGCTCAGTCGGTAGAGCATGAGACTCTTAATCTCAGGGTCGTGGGTTTGAGCCCCACGTTGGGCGGATGTTTTTTCTTTTCCTGTACCATTGTATGTGGAACACTGTATACTTGCACCACCACAGCGCAAATGGCTGTCCTCACTTTCACAAAATACACTGCCATATCAGCAAAAACTCAGGACTGCATTGGCCGGGAATCGATTCCGGGCCTCACGCGTGGCAGGCGAGAATTCTACCACTGAACCACCAATGCTCCACAGATGCCTAATTTTACACTTCCTCATGTACTTTAGTGTATAAAACAAAGCAGGAGTGTCAGGATGCCTTGCCTTGCCATCACCTCCAAGCCTACGTAACCAAGCCCGACTAGCACAGTCGCTAGAGCATAAGACTATTAATCTTAGGGTCATGTATTTGAGCTCCATGTTGGGCAGTTGTTTTTTTCTCTTCCTGTACCATTGTATGTAAAACAGTATATACTTGCATCACCACAGCACAAATGGCTGTCCTCACTTTCACAAAATGCACTGCCCTATCAGCAAAAACTCAGGAATGTATTGACCGGGAATTGAACCCGGCCTCCCACGTGGCCGGCTAGATTTCTACCACTGAACCACCAATGATCCACAGATGCTTAATTTTAGACTTACTCATGTACTTTAGTGTACAAAACAAAGCAGGAGAGTCAGGATGCCTTGCCTTGCCATCACCACATCTCCTCAGTTACCAAGCATTGCTAACTCAGTCGGTAAAGCATGAGGCTCTTAATCTCAGGGTCGTGGGTTCGAGCCCCACATTGGGCAGATGTTTTTTTTCTTTTCCTGTACCATTGTATGTGGAACACTGTCAACTTGCACCACCACAGCGCAAATGGCTGTCCTCACTTTCACAAAATGCACTGCCATATCAGCAAAAACTCAGGACTGCATTGGCCGGGAATCGAACCCGGGCCTCCCGCATGGCAGGCGAGAATTCTACCACTGAACCACCAATGCGCCACAGATACTTAATTTTACACTTACTCGTGTACTTTAGTGTATGAAACAAAGCAGGAGTGTCAGGATGCCTTGCCTTGCCATCACCTCCATACATTCTCAACCAAGCCTGGCTAGCTCAGTCGGTAGAGCATAAGACTCTTAATCTCAGGGTCGTGGGTTCGAGCCCCACGTTGGGCGGATGTTTTTTCTTTTCCTGTACCATTGTATGTGGAACACTGTA
Organism: Pseudophryne corroboree; assembly: GCF_028390025.1. NCBI lineage: Eukaryota > Metazoa > Chordata > Amphibia > Anura > Myobatrachidae > Pseudophryne > Pseudophryne corroboree. The sequence continues at coordinate 440,705,875 of NC_086446.1, forward strand.
TACTTGCACCACAACAGCGCAAATGGCTGTCCTCACTTTCACAAAATACACTGCCATATCAGGAAAAACTCAAGACTGCATTGGCCGGGAATCGATTCCGTGCCTCACGCGTGGCAGGCGAGAATTCTACCACTGAACCACCAATGCTCCACAGATGCCTTATTTTACACTTACTCATGTACTTTAGTGTATAAAACAAAGCAGGAGTGTCAGGATGCCTTGCCTTGCCATCACCTCCAAGCCTACGTAATCAAGCCCGACTAGCACAGTCGTAAGAGCATAAGACTATTAATCTTAGGGTCATGTATTTGAGCTCCATGTTGGGCAGTTGTTTTTTTCTCTTCCTGTACCATTGTATGTGGAACAGTGTATACTTGCATCACCACAGCGCAAGTGGCTGTCCTCACTTTCACAAAATGCACTGCCCTATCAGCAAAAACTCAGGAATGTATTGACCGGGATTTGAACCCGGCCTCCCACGTGGCCGGCTAGATTTCTACCACTGAACCACCAATGATCCACAGATGCTTAATTTTAGACTTACTCATGTACTTTAGTGTACAAAACAAAGCAGGAGAGTCAGGATGCCTTCCCTTCCCATCACCACAACTCCTCGGTTACCAAGCATTGCTAACTCAGTCGGTAAAGCATAAGACTCTTAATCTCAGGGTTGTGGGTTCGAGCCCCACATTGGGCGGATGTTTTTTTTCTTTTCCTGTACCATTGTATGTGGAACACTGTCAACTTGCACCACCACAGCGCAAATGGCTGTCCTCACTTTTACAAAATGCACTGCCATATCAGCAAAAACTCAGGACTGCATTGGCCGGGAATCGAACCCAGGCCTCCCGCGTGGCAGGCGAGAATTCTACCAAGAACCACCAATGCTCCACAGATACTTAATTTTACACTTACTCGTGTACTTTAGTTTATGAAACAAAGCAGGAGTGTCAGGATGCCTTGCCTTGCCATCACCTCCATACATTTTCAACCAAGCCTGGCTAGCTCAGTCGGTAGAGCAGGAGACTCTTAATCTCAGGGTCGTGTGTTCGAGCCCCACGTTGGGCGTATGTTTTTTCTTTTCCTGTACCATTGTATGTGGAACACTGTATACTTGCACCACCACAGCGCAAATGGCTGTCCTCACTTTCACAAAATACACTGCCATATCAGCAAAAACTCAGGACTGCATTGGCTGGGAATCGATTCCGGGCCTCACGCGTGGCAGGCGAGAATTCTACTACTGAACCACCAATGCTCCACAGATGCCTAATTTTACACTTACTCATGTACTTTAGTGTATAAAACAAAGCAGGAGTGTCAGGATGCCTTGCCTTGCCATCACCTCCAAGCCTACGTAACCAAGCCCGACTAGCACAGTCACTAGAGCATAAAACTATTAATCTTAGGGTCATGTATTTGAGCTCCATGTTGGGCAGTTGTTTTTTTCTCTTCCTGTACCATTGTATGTGGAACAGTGTATACTTGCATCACCACAGCACAAATGGCTGTCCTCACTTTCACAAAATGCACTGCCCTATCAGCAAAAACTCAGGAATGTATTGACTGGGAATTGAACTTGGCCTCCCACGTGGCCGGCTAGATTTCTACCACTGAACCACCAATGATCCACAGATGCTTAATTTTAGACTTACTCATGTACTTTAGTGTACAAAACAAAGCAGGAGAGTCAGGATGCCTTGCCATCACCACAACTCCTCGGTTACCAAGCATTGCTAACTCAGTCGGTAAAGCATGAGACTCTTAATTTCAGGGTCGTGGGTTCGAGCCCCACATTGGGCGGATGTTTTTTTTCTTTTCCTGTACCATTGTATGTGGAACACTGTCAACTTGCACCACCACAGCGCAAATGGCTGTCCTCACTTTCACAAAATGCACTGCCATATCAGCAAAAACTCAAGACTGCATTGGCCGGGAATCGAACCCGGGCCTCCCGCGTGGCAGGCGAGAATTCTACCACTGAACCACCAATGCTCCACAGATACTTAATTTTACACTTACTCGTGTACTTTAGTGTATGAAACAAAGCAGGAGTGTCAGGATGCCTTGCCTTGCCATCACCTCCATACATTCTCAACCAAGCCTGGCTAGCTCAGTCGGTAGAGCATGAGACTCTTAATCTCAGGGTCGTGGGTTCGAGCCCCACGTTGGGCGGATGTTTTTTCTTTTCCTGTACCATTGTATGTGGAACACTGTATACTTGCACCACAACAGCGCAAATGGCTGTCCTCACTTTCACAAAATACACTGCCATATCAGGAAAAACTCAAGACTGCATTGGCCGGGAATCGATTCCGGGCCTCACGCGTGGCAGGCGAGAATTCTACCACTGAAACACCAATGCTCCACAGATGCCTTATTTTACACTTACTCATGTACTTTAGTGTATAAAACAAAGCAGGAGTGTCAGGATGCCTTGCCTTGCCATCACCTCCAAGCCTACGTAATCAAGCCCGACAAGCACAGTCGCTAGAGCATAAGACTATTAATCTTAGGGTCATGTATTTGAGCTCCATGTTGGGCAGTTGTTTTTTTCTCTTCCTGTACCATTGTATGTGGAACAGTGTATACTTGCATCACCAAAGCGCAAATGGCTGTCCTCACTTTCACAAAATGCACTGCCCTATCAGCAAAAACTCAGGAATGTATTGACCGGGAATTGAACCCGGCCTCCCACGTGGCCGGCTAGATTTCTACCACTGAACCACCAATGATCCACAGATGCTTAATTTTAGACTTACTCATGTACTTTAGTGTACAAAACAAAGCAGGATAGTCAGGATGCCTTGCCATCACCACAACGCCTCGGTTACCAAGCATTGCTAACTCAGTCGGTAAAGCATGAGACTCTTAATCTCAGGGTTGTGGGTTCGAGCCCCACATTGGGCGGATGTTTTTTTTCTTTTCCTGTACCATTGTATGTGGAACACTGTCAACTTGCACCACCACAGCGCAAATGGCTGTCCTCACTTTCACAAAATGCACTGCCATATCAGCAAAAACTCAGGACTGCATTGGCCGGGAATCGAACCCGGGCCTCCCGCGTGGCAGGCGAGAATTCTACCACTGAACCACCAATGCTCCATAGATACTTAATTTTACACTTACTCGTGTACTTTAGTGTATGAAACAAAGCAGGAGTGTCAGGATGCCTTGCCTTGCCATCACCTCCATACATTCTCAACCAAGCCTGGCTAGCTCAGTCGGTAGAGCATGAGACTCTTAATCTCAGGGTCGTGGGTTCGAGCCCCACGTTGGGTGGATGTTTTTTCTTTTCCTGTACCATTGTATGTGGAACACTGTATACTTGCACCACAACAGCGCAAATGGCTGTCCTCACTTTCACAAAATACACTGCCATATCAGGAAAAACTCAAGACTGCATTGGCCGGGAATCGATTCCGGGCCTCACGCGTGGCAGGCGAGAATTCTACCACTGAACCACCAATGCTCCACAGATGCCTTATTTTACACTTACTCATGTACTTTAGTGTATAAAACAAAGCAGGAGTGTCAGGATGCCTTGCCTTGCCATCACCTCCAAGCCTACGTAATCAAGCCCGACTAGCACAGTCGCTAGAGCATAAGACTATTAATCTTAGGGTCATGTATTTGAGCTCCATGTTGGGCAGTTGTTTTTTTCTCTTCCTGTACCATTGTATGTGGAACAGTGTATACTTGCATCACCAAAGCGCAAATGGCTGTCCTCACTTTCACAAAATGCACTGCCCTATCAGCAAAAACTCAGGAATGTATTGACCGGGAATTAAACCCGGCCTCCCACGTGGCCGGCTAGATTTCTACCACTGAACCACCAATGATCCACAGATGCTTAATTTTAGACTTACTCATGTACTTTAGTGTACAAAACAAAGCAGGGGAGTCAGGATGCCTTGCCATCACCACAACGCCTCGGTTACCAAGCATTGCTAACTCAGTCGGTAAAGCATGAGACTCTTAATCTCAGGGTTGTGGGTTCGAGCCCCACATTGGGCGGATGTTTTTTTTCTTTTCCTGTACCATTGTATGTGGAACACTGTCAACTTGCACCACCACAGCGCAAATGGCTGTTCTCACTTTCACAAAATGCACTGCCATATCAGCAAAAACTCAGGACTGCATTGGCCGGGAATCGAACCCAGACCTCCCGCATGGCAGGCGAGAATTCTATCACTGAACCACCAATGCTCCACAGATACTTAATTTTACACTTACTCGTGTACTTTAGTGTATGAAACAAAGCAGGAGTGTCAGGATGTCTTGCCTTGCCATCACCTCCATACATTCTCAAATAAGCCTGGCTAGCTCAGTCGGTAAAGCATGAGACTCTTAATCGCAGGGTCGTGGGTTCGAGCCCCACGTTGTGCGGATGTTTTTTCTTTTCCTGTACCATTGTATGTGGAACACTGTATACTTGCACCACAACAGCGCAAATGGCTGTCCTCACTTTCACAAAATACACTGCCATATCAAGAAAAACTCAAGACTGCATTGGCCGGGAATCGATTCCGGGCCTCACGCGTGGCAGGCGAGAATTCTACCACTGAACCACCAATGCTCCACAGATGCCTTATTTTACACTTACTCATGTACTTTAGTGTATAAAACAAAGCAGGAGTGTCAGGATGCCTTGCCATCACCTCCAAGCCTACGTAATCAAGCCCGACTAGCACAGTCGCTAGAGCATAAGACTATTAATCTTAGGGTCATGTATTTGAGCTCCATGTTGGGCAGTTGTTTTTTTCTCTTCCTGTACCATTGTATGTGGAACAGTGTATACTTGCATCACCACAGCGCAAGTGGCTGTCCTCACTTTCACAAAATGCACTGCCCTATCAGCAAAAACTCAGGAATGTATTGACCGGGATTTGAACCCGGCCTCCCACGTGGCCGGCTAGATTTCTACCACTGAACCACCAATGATCCACAGATGCTTAATTTTAGACTTACTCATGTACTTTAGTGTACAAAACAAAGCAGGAGAGTCAGGATGCCTTCCCTTCCCATCACCACAACTCCTCGGTTACCAAGCATTGCTAACTCAGTCGGTAAAGCATAAGACTCTTAATCTCAGGGTTGTGGGTTCGAGCCCCACATTGGGCGGATGTTTTTTTTCTTTTCCTGTACCATTGTATGTGGAACACTGTCAACTTGCACCACCACAGCGCAAATGGCTGTCCTCACTTTTACAAAATGCACTGCCATATCAGCAAAAACTCAGGACTGCATTGGCCGGGAATCGAACCCAGGCCTCCCGCGTGGCAGGCGAGAATTCTACCACTGAACCACCAATGCTCCACAGATACTTAATTTTACACTTACTCGTGTACTTTAGTTTATGAAACAAAGCAGGAGTGTCAGGATGCCTTGCCTTGCCATCACCTCCATACATTTTCGACCAAGCCTGGCTAGCTCAGTCGGTAGAGCAGGAGACTCTTAATCTCAGGGTCGTGTGTTCGAGCCCCACGTTGGGCGGATGTTTTTTCTTTTCCTGTACCATTGTATGTGGAACACTGTATACTTGCACCACCACAGCGCAAATGGCTGTCCTCACTTTCACAAAATACACTGCCATATCAGCAAAAACTCAGGACTGCATTGGCTGGGAATCGATTCCGGGCCTCACGCGTGGCAGGCGAGAATTCTACTACTGAACCACCAATGCTCCACAGATGCCTAATTTTACACTTACTCATGTACTTTAGTGTATAAAACAAAGCAGGAGTGTCAGGATGCCTTGCCTTGCCATCACCTCCAAGCCTACGTAACCAAGCCCGACTAGCACAGTCACTAGAGCATAAAACTATTAATCTTAGGGTAATGTATTTGAGCTCCATGTTGGGCAGTTGTTTTTTTCTCTTCCTGTACCATTGTATGTGGAACAGTGTATACTTGCATCACCACAGCACAAATGGCTGTCCTCACTTTCACAAAATGCACTGCCCTATCAGCAAAAACTCAGGAATGTATTGACCGGGAATTGAACTTGGCCTCCCACGTGGCCGGCTAGATTTCTACCACTGAACCACCAATGATCCACAGATGCTTAATTTTAGACTTACTCATGTACTTTAGTGTACAAAACAAAGCAGGAGAGTCAGGATGCCTTGCCTTGCCATCACCACAACTCCTCGGTTACCAAGCATTGCTAACTCAGTCGGTAAAGCATGAGACTCTTAATTTCAGGGTCGTGGGTTCGAGCCCCACATTGGGCGGATGTTTTTTTTCTTTTCCTGTACCATTGTATGTGGAACACTGTCAACTTGCACCACCACAGCGCAAATGGCTGTCCTCACTTTCACAAAATGCACTGCCATATCAGCAAAAACTCTGGACTGCATTGGCCGGGAATCGAACCCGGGCCTCCCGCGTGGCAGGCGAGAATTCTACCACTGAACCACCAATGCTCCACAGATACTTAATTTTACACTTACTCGTGTACTTTAGTGTATGAAACAAAGCAGGAGTGTCAGGATGCCTTGCCTTGCCATCACCTCCATACATTCTCAACCAAGCCTGGCTAGCTCAGTCGGTAGAGCATGAGACTCTTAATCTCAGGGTCGTGGGTTCGAGCCCCACGTTGGGCGGATGTTTTTTCTTTTCCTGTACCATTGTATGTGGAACACTGTATACTTGCACCACAACAGCGCAAATGGCTGTCCTCACTTTCACAAAATACACTGCCATATCAGGAAAAACTCAAGACTGCATTGGCCGGGAATCGATTCCGGGCCTCACGCGTGGCAGGCGAGAATTCTACCACTGAAACACCAATGCTCCACAGATGCCTTATTTTACACTTACTCATGTACTTTAGTGTATAAAACAAAGCAGGAGTGTCAGGATGCCTTGCCTTGCCATCACCTCCAAGCCTACGTAATCAAGCCCGACTAGCACAGTCGCTAGAGCATAAGACTATTAATCTTAGGGTCATGTATTTGAGCTCCATGTTGGGCAGTTGTTTTTTTCTCTTCCTGTACCATTGTATGTGGAACAGTGTATACTTGCATCACCAAAGCGCAAATGGCTGTCCTCACTTTCACAAAATGCACTGCCCTATCAGCAAAAACTCAGGAATGTATTGACCGGGAATTGAACCCGGCCTCCCACGTGGCCGGCTAGATTTCTACCACTGAACCACCAATGATCCACAGATGCTTAATTTTAGACTTACTCATGTACTTTAGTGTACAAAACAAAGCAGGATAGTCAGGATGCCTTGCCATCACCACAACGCCTCGGTTACCAAGCATTGCTAACTCAGTCGGTAAAGCATGAGACTCTTAATCTCAGGGTTGTGGGTTCGAGCCCCACATTGGGCGGATGTTTTTTTTCTTTTCCTGTACCATTGTATGTGGAACACTGTCAACTTGCACCACCACAGCGCAAATGGCTGTCCTCACTTTCACAAAATGCACTGCCATATCAGCAAAAACTCAGGACTGCATTGGCCGGGAATCGAACCCGGGCCTCCCGCGTGGCAGGCGAGAATTCTACCACTGAACCACCAATGCTCCACAGATACTTAATTTTACACTTACTCGTGTACTTTAGTGTATGAAACAAAGCAGGAGTGTCAGGATGCCTTGCCTTGCCATCACCTCCATACATTCTCAACCAAGCCTGGCTAGCTCAGTCGGTAGAGCATGAGACTCTTAATCTCAGGGTCGTGGGTTCGAGCCCCACGTTGGGTGGATGTTTTTTCTTTTCCTGTACCATTGTATGTGGAACACTGTATACTTGCACCACAACAGCGCAAATGGCTGTCCTCACTTTCACAAAATACACTGCCATATCAGGAAAAACTCAAGACTGCATTGGCCGGGAATCGATTCCGGGCCTCACGCGTGGCAGGCGAGAATTCTACCACTGAACCACCAATGCTCCACAGATGCCTTATTTTACACTTACTCATGTACTTTAGTGTATAAAACAAAGCAGGAGTGTCAGGATGCCTTGCCTTGCCATCACCTCCAAGCCTACGTAATCAAGCCCGACTAGCACAGTCGCTAGAGCATAAGACTATTAATCTTAGGGTCATGTATTTGAGCTCCATGTTGGGCAGTTGTTTTTTTCTCTTCCTGTACCATTGTATGTGGAACAGTGTATACTTGCATCACCAAAGCGCAAATGGCTGTCCTCACTTTCACAAAATGCACTGCCCTATCAGCAAAAACTCAGGAATGTATTGACCGGGAATTAAACCCGGCCTCCCACGTGGCCGGCTAGATTTCTACCACTGAACCACCAATGATCCACAGATGCTTAATTTTAGACTTACTCATGTACTTTAGTGTACAAAACAAAGCAGGGGAGTCAGGATGCCTTGCCATCACCACAACGCCTCGGTTACCAAGCATTGCTAACTCAGTCGGTAAAGCATGAGACTCTTAATCTCAGGGTTGTGGGTTCGAGCCCCACATTGGGCGGATGTTTTTTTTCTTTTCCTGTACCATTGTATGTGGAACACTGTCAACTTGCACCACCACAGCGCAAATGGCTGTTCTCACTTTCACAAAATGCACTGCCATATCAGCAAAAACTCAGGACTGCATTGGCCGGGAATCGAACCCAGACCTCCCGCATGGCAGGCGAGAATTCTATCACTGAACCACCAATGCTCCACAGATACTTAATTTTACACTTACTCGTGTACTTTAGTGTATGAAACAAAGCAGGAGTGTCAGGATGTCTTGCCTTGCCATCACCTCCATACATTCTCAAATAAGCCTGGCTAGCTCAGTCGGTAAAGCATGAGACTCTTAATCGCAGGGTCGTGGGTTCGAGCCCCACGTTGTGCGGATGTTTTTTCTTTTCCTGTACCATTGTATGTGGAACACTGTATACTTGCACCACAACAGCGCAAATGGCTGTCCTCACTTTCACAAAATACACTGCCATATCAAGAAAAACTCAAGACTGCATTGGCCGGGAATCGATTCCGGGCCTCACGCGTGGCAGGCGAGAATTCTACCACTGAACCACCAATGCTCCACAGATGCCTTATTTTACACTTACTCATGTACTTTAGTGTATAAAACAAAGCAGGAGTGTCAGGATGCCTTGCCATCACCTCCAAGCCTACGTAATCAAGCCCGACTAGCACAGTCGCTAGAGCATAAGACTATTAATCTTAGGGTCATGTATTTGAGCTCCATGTTGGGCAGTTGTTTTTTTCTCTTCCTGTACCATTGTATGTGGAACAGTGTATACTTGCATCACCAAAGCGCAAATGGCTGTCCTCACTTTCACAAAATGCACTGCCCTATCAGCAAAAACTCAGGAATGTATTGACCGGGAATTGAACCCGGCCTCCCACGTGGCCGGCTAGATTTCTACCACTGAACCACCAATGATCCACAGATGCTTAATTTTAGACTTACTCATGTACTTTAGTGTACAAAACAAAGCAGGATAGTCAGGATGCCTTGCCATCACCACAACGCCTCGGTTACCAAGCATTGCTAACTCAGTCGGTAAAGCATGAGACTCTTAATCTCAGGGTTGTGGGTTCGAGCCCCACATTGGGCGGATGTTTTTTTTCTTTTCCTGTACCATTGTATGTGGAACACTGTCAACTTGCACCACCACAGCGCAAATGGCTGTCCTCACTTTCACAAAATGCACTGCCATATCAGCAAAAACTCAGGACTGCATTGGCCGGGAATCGAACCCGGGCCTCCCGCGTGGCAGGCGAGAATTCTACCACTGAACCACCAATGCTCCACAGATACTTAATTTTACACTTACTCGTGTACTTTAGTGTATGAAACAAAGCAGGAGTGTCAGGATGCCTTGCCTTGCCATCACCTCCATACATTCTCAACCAAGCCTGGCTAGCTCAGTCGGTAGAGCATGAGACTCTTAATCTCAGGGTCGTGGGTTCGAGCCCCACGTTGGGCGGATGTTTTTTCTTTTCCTGTACCATTGTATGTGGAACACTGTATACTTGCACCACAACAGCGCAAATGGCTGTCCTCACTTTCACAAAATACACTGCCATATCAGGAAAAACTCAAGACTGCATTGGCCGGGAATCGATTCCGGGCCTCACGCGTGGCAGGCGAGAATTCTACCACTGAACCACCAATGCTCCACAGATGCCTTATTTTACACTTACTCATGTACTTTAGTGTATAAAACAAAGCAGGAGTGTCAGGATGCCTTGCCTTGCCATCACCTCCAAGCCTACGTAATCAAGCCCGACTAGCACAGTCGCTAGAGCATAAGACTATTAATCTTAGGGTCATGTATTTGAGCTCCATGTTGGGCAGTTGTTTTTTTCTCTTCCTGTACCATTGTATGTGGAACAGTGTATACTTGCATCACCAAAGCGCAAATGGCTGTCCTCACTTTCACAAAATGCACTGCCCTATCAGCAAAAACTCAGGAATGTATTGACCGGGAATTGAACCCGGCCTCCCACGTGGCCGGCTAGATTTCTACCACTGAACCACCAATGATCCACAGATGCTTAATTTTAGACTTACTCATGTACTTTAGTGTACAAAACAAAGCAGGATAGTCAGGATGCCTTGCCATCACCACAACGCCTCGGTTACCAAGCATTGCTAACTCAGTCGGTAAAGCATGAGACTCTTAATCTCAGGGTTGTGGGTTTGAGCCCCACATTGGGCGGATGTTTTTTTTCTTTTCCTGTACCATTGTATGTGGAACACTGTCAACTTGCACCACCACAGCGCAAATGGCTGTTCTCACTTTCACAAAATGCACTGCCATATCAGCATAAACTCAGGACTGCATTGGCCGGGAATCGAACCCAGACCTCCCGCATGGCAGGCGAGAATTCTATCACTGAACCACCAATGCTCCACAGATACTTAATTTTACACTTACTCGTGTACTTTAGTGTATGAAACAAAGCAGGAGTGTCAGGATGTCTTGCCTTGCCATCACCTCCATACATTCTCAAATAAGCCTGGCTAGCTCAGTCGGTAATGCATGAGACTCTTAATCGCAGGGTCGTGGGTTCGAGCCCCACGTTGTGCGGATGTTTTTTCTATTCCTGTACCATTGTATGTGGAACACTGTATACTTGCACCACAACAGCGCAAATGGCTGTCCTCACTTTCACAAAATACACTGCCATATCAGGAAAAACTCAAGACTGCATTGGCCGGGAATCGATTCCGGGCCTCACGCGTGGCAGGCGAGAATTCTACCACTGAACCACCAATGCTCCACAGATGCCTTATTTTACACTTACTCATGTACTTTAGTGTATAAAACAAAGCAGGAGTGTCAGGATGCCTTGCCTTGCCATCACCTCCAAGCCTACGTAATCAAGCCCGACTAGCACAGTCGCTAGAGCATAAGACTATTAATCTTAGGGTCATGTATTTGAGCTCCATGTTGGGCAGTTGTTTTTTTCTCTTCCTGTACCATTGTATGTGGAACAGTGTATACTTGCATCACCAAAGCGCAAATGGCTGTCCTCACTTTCACAAAATGCACTGCCCTATCAGCAAAAACTCAGGAATGTATTGACCGGGAATTGAACCCGGCCTCCCACGTGGCCGGCTAGATTTCTTCCACTGAACCACCAATGATCCACAGATGCTTAATTTTAGACTTACTCATGTACTTTAGTGTACAAAACAAAGCAGGAGAGTCAGGATGCCTTGCCATCACCACAACGCCTCGGTTACCAAGCATTGCTAACTCAGTCGGTAAAGCATTAGACTCTTAATCTCAGGGTTGTGGGTTCGAGCCCCACATTGGGCGGATGTTTTTTTTCTTTTCCTGTACCATTGTATGTGGAACACTGTCAACTTGCACCACCACAGCGCAAATGGCTGTTCTCACTTTCACAAAATGCACTGCCATATCAGCAAAAACTCAGGACTGCATTGGCCGGGAATCGAACCCAGACCTCCCGCATGGCAGGCGAGAATTCTATCACTGAACCACCAATGCTCCACAGATACTTAATTTTACACTTACTCGTGTACTTTAGTGTATGAAACAAAGCAGGAGTGTCAGGATGTCTTGCCTTGCCATCACCTCCATACATTCTCAAATAAGCCTGGCTAGCTCAGTCGGTAAAGCATGAGACTCTTAATCGCAGGGTCGTGGGTTCGAGCCCCACGTTGTGCGGATGTTTTTTCTTTTCCTGTACCATTGTATGTGGAACACTGTATACTTGCACCACCACAGCGCAAATGGCTGTCCTCACTTTCACAAAATACACTGCCATATCAGCAAAAATTCAGGACTGCATTGGCCGGGAATCGATTCCGGGCCTCACGCGTGGCAGGCGAGAATTCTACCACTGAACCACCAATGCTCCACAGATGCCTAAATTTACACTTACTCATGTACTTTAGTGTATAAAACAAAGCAGGAGTGTCAAGATGCCTTGCCTTGCCATCACCTCCAAGCCTACGTAACCAAGCCCGACTAGCACAGTTGCTAGAGCATAAGACTATTAATCTTAGGGTCATGTATTTGAGCTCCATGTTGGGCAGTTGTTTTTTTCTCTTCCTGTACCATTGTATGTGGAACAGTGTATACTTGCATCACCACAGCGCAAATGGCTGTCCTCACTTTCACAAAATGCACTGCCCTATCAGCAAAAACTCAGGAATGTATTGACCGGGAATTGAACCCGGCCTCCCACGTGGCCGGCTAGATTTCTACCACTGAACCACCAATGATCCACAGATGCTTAATTTTAGACTTACTCATGTACTTTAGTGTACAAAACAAAGCAGGAGAGTCAGGATGCCTTGCCTTGCCATCACCACAACTCCTCGGTTACCAAGCATTGCTAACTCAGTCGGTAAAGCTAGAGACTCTTAATCTCAGGGTCGTGGGTTTGAGCCCCACATTGGGCGGATGTTTTTTTTCTTTTCCTGTACCATTGTATGTGGAACACTGTCAACTTGCCCCACCACAGCACAAATGGCTGTCCTCACTTTTACAAAATGCACTGCCATATCAGCAAAAACTCAGGACTGCATTGGCCGGGAATCGAACCCGAGCCTCCCGCGTGGCAGGCGAGAATTCTACCACTGAACCACTAATGCTCCACAGATGCATAAGTTTACACTTACTCGTGTACTTTAGTGTATGAAACAAAGCAGGAGTGTCAGGATGCCTTGCCTTGCCATCACCTCCATACATTCTCAACCAAGCCTGGCTAGCTCAGTCGGTAGAGCATGAGAGTCTTAATCTCAGGGTCGTGAGTTCGAGTCCCACGTTGGGCGGATGTTTTTTCTTTTCCTGTACCATTGTATGTGGAACACTGTATACTTGCACCACCACCGCGCAAATGGCTGTCCTCACTTTCACAAAATACACTGCCATATCAGCAAAAACTCAGGACTGCATTGGCCGGGAATCGATTCCGGGCCTCACGCGTGGCAGGCGAGAATTCTACCACTGAACCACCAATGCTCCACAGATGCCTAATTTTACACTTACTCATGTACTTTAGTGTATAAAACAAAGCAGGAGTGTCAGGATGCCTTGCCTTGCCATCACCTCCAAGCCTAAGTAACCAAGCCCGACTAGCACAGTCGCTAGAGCATAAGACTATTAATCTTAGGGTCATGTATTTGAGCTCCATGTTGGGCAGTTGTTTTTTTCTCTTCCTGTACCATTGTATGTGGAACAGTGTATACTTGCATCACCACAGCGCAAATGGCTGTCCTCACTTTCTCAAAATGCACTGCCCTATCAGCAAAAACTCAGGAATGTATTGACCAGAAATTGAACCCGGCCTCCCACGTGGCCGGCTAGATTTCTACCACTGAACCACCAATGATCCACAGATGCTTAATTTTAGACTTACTCATGTACTTTAGTGTACAAAACAAAGCAGGAGAGTCAGGATGCCTTGCCTTGCCATCACCACAACTCCTCGGTTACCAAGCATTGCTAACTCAGTCGGTAAAGCATGAGACTCTTAATCTCAGGGTCGTGGGTTCGAGCCCCACATTGGGCGGATGTTTTTTTTCTTTTCCTGTACCATTGTATGTGGAACACTATCAACTTGCCCCACCACAGCACAAATGGCTGTCCTCACTTTCACAAAATGCACTGCCATATCAGCAAAAACTCAGGACTGCATTGGCCGGGAATTGAACACGGGGCTCCCGCGTGGCAGGCGAGAATTCTACCACCGAACCACCAATGCTCCACAGATACTTAATTTTACACTTACTCGTGTACTTTAGTGTATGAAACAAAGCAGGAGTGTCAGGATGCCTTGCCTTGCCATCACCTCCATACATTCACAACCAAGCCTGGCTAGCTCAGTCGGTAGAGCATGAGACTCTTAATCTCAGGGTCGTGGGTTCGAGCCCCACGTTTGGTGGATGTTTTTTCTTTTCCTGTACCATTGTATGTGGAACACTGTATACACCACCACAGCGCAAATGGCTGTCCTCACTTTCACAAAATACACTGCCATATCAGCAAAAACTCAGGACTGCATTGGCCGGGAATCGATTCCGGGCCTCACGCGTGGCAGGCGAGAATTCTACCACTGAACCACCAATGCTCCACAGATGCCTAATTTTACACTTACTCATGTACTTTAGTGTATAAAACAAAGCAGGAGTGTCAGGATGCCTTGCCTTGCCATCACCTCCAAGCCTAAGTAACCAAGCCCGACTAGCACAGTCGCTAGAGCATAAGACTATTAATCTTAGGGTCATGTATTTGAGCTCCATGTTGGGCAGTTGTTTTTTTCTCTTCCTGTACCATTGTATGTGGAACAGTGTATACTTGCATCACCACAGCGCAAATGGCTGTCCTCACTTTCACAAAATGCACTGCCCTATCAGCAAAAACTCAGGAATGTATTGACCGGAAATTGAACCCGGCCTCCCACGTGGCCGGCTAGATTTCTACCACTGAACCACCAATGATCCACAGATGCTTAATTTTAGACTTACTCATGTACTTTAGTGTACAAAACAAAGCAGGAGAGTCAGGATGCCTTGCCTTGCCATCACCACAACTCCTCGGTTACCAAGCATTGCTAACTCAGTCGGTAAAGCATGAGACTCTTAATCTCAGGGTCGTGGGTTCGAGCCCCACATTGGGCGGATGTTTTTTTTCTTTTCCTGTACCATTGTATGTGGAACACTGTCAACTTGCACCACCACAGCGCAAATGGCTGTCCTCACTTTCACAAAATGCACTGCCATATCAGCAAAAACTCAGGACTGCATTGGCCGGGAATCGAACCCGGGCCTCCCGCGTGGCAGGCGAGAATTCTACCACTGAACCACCAATGCTCCACAGATACTTAATTTTACACTTACTCGTGTACTTTAGTGTATGAAACAAAGCAGGAGTGTCAGGATGCCTTGCCTTGCCATCACCTCCATACATTCTCAACCAAGCCTGGCTAGCTCAGTCGGTAGAGCATGAGACTCTTAATCTCAGGGTCGTGGGTTCGAGCCCCACGTTAGGCGGATGTTTTTTCTTTTCCTGTACCATTGTATGTGGAACACTGTATACTTGCACCACAACAGCGCAAATGGCTGTCCTCACTTTCACAAAATACACTGCCATATCAGGAAAAACTCAAGACTGCATTGGCCGGGAATCGATTCCGGGCCTCACGCGTGGCAGGCGAGAATTCTACCACTGAACCACCAATGCTCCACAGATGCCTTATTTTACACTTACTCATGTACTTTAGTGTATAAAACAAAGCAGGAGTGTCAGGATGCCTTGCCTTGCCATCACCTCCAAGCCTACGTAATCAAGCCCGACTAGCACAGTCGCTAGAGCATAAGACTATTAATCTTAGGGTCATGTATTTGAGCTCCATGTTGGGCAGTTGTTTTTTTCTCTTCCTGTACCATTGTATGTGGAACAGTGTATACTTGCATCACCAAAGCGCAAATGGCTGTCCTCACTTTCACAAAATGCACTGCCCTATCAGCAAAAACTCAGGAATGTATTGACCGGGAATTGAACCCGGCCTCCCACGTGGCCGGCTAGATTTCTACCACTGAACCACCAATGATCCACAGATGCTTAATTTTAGACTTACTCATGTACTTTAGTGTACAAAACAAAGCAGGAGAGTAGGGATGCCTTGCCATCACCACAACGCCTCGGTTACCAAGCATTGCTAACTCAGTCGGTAAAGCATGAGACTCTTAATCTCAGGGTTGTGGGTTTGAGCCCCACATTGGGCGGATGTTTTTTTTCTTTTCCTGTACCATTGTATGTGGAACACTGTCAACTTGCACCACCACAGCGCAAATGGCTGTTCTCACTTTCACAAAATGCACTGCCATATCAGCATAAACTCAGGACTGCATTGGCCGGGAATCGAACCCAGACCTCCCGCATGGCAGGCGAGAATTCTATCACTGAACCACCAATGCTCCACAGATACTTAATTTTACACTTACTCGTGTACTTTAGTGTATGAAACAAAGCAGGAGTGTCAGGATGTCTTGCCTTGCCATCACCTCCATACATTCTCAAATAAGCCTGGCTAGCTCAGTCGGTAAAGCATGAGACTCTTAATCGCAGGGTCGTGGGTTCGAGCCCCACGTTGTGCGGATGTTTTTTCTATTCCTGTACCATTGTATGTGGAACACTGTATACTTGCACCACAACAGCGCAAATGGCTGTCCTCACTTTCACAAAATACACTGCCATATCAGGAAAAACTCAAGACTGCATTGGCCGGGAATCGATTCCGGGCCTCACACGTGGCAGGCGAGAATTCTACCACTGAACCACCAATGCTCCACAGATGCCTTATTTTACACTTACTCATGTACTTTAGTGTATAAAACAAAGCAGCAGTGTCAGGATGCCTTGCCTTGCCATCACCTCCAAGCCTACGTAATCAAGCCCGACTATCACAGTCGCTAGAGCATAAGACTATTAATCTTAGGGTCATGTATTTGAGCTCCATGTTGGGCAGTTGTTTTTTTCTCTTCCTGTACCATTGTATGTGGAACAGTGTATACTTGCATCACCAAAGCGCAAATGGCTGTCCTCACTTTCACAAAATGCACTGCCCTATCAGCAAAAACTCAGGAATGTATTGACCGGGAATTGAACCCGGCCTCCCACGTGGCCGGCTAGATTTCTTCCACTGAACCACCAATGATCCACAGATGCTTAATTTTAGACTTACTCATGTACTTTAGTGTACAAAACAAAGCAGGAGAGTCAGGATGCCTTGCCATCACCACAACGCCTCGGTTACCAAGCATTGCTAACTCAGTCGGTAAAGCATTAGACTCTTAATCTCAGGGTTGTGGGTTCGAGCCCCACATTGGGCGGATGTTTTTTTTCTTTTCCTGTACCATTGTATGTGGAACACTGTCAACTTGCACCACCACAGCGCAAATGGCTGTTCTCACTTTCACAAAATGCACTGCCATATCAGCAAAAACTCAGGACTGCATTGGCCGGGAATCGAACCCAGACCTCCCGCATGGCAGGCGAGAATTCTATCACTGAACCACCAATGCTCCACAGATACTTAATTTTACACTTACTCGTGTACTTTAGTGTATGAAACAAAGCAGGAGTGTCAGGATGTCTTGCCTTGCCATCACCTCCATACATTCTCAAATAAGCCTGGCTAGCTCAGTTGGTAAAGCATGAGACTCTTAATCGCAGGGTCGTGGGTTCGAGCCCCACGTTGTGCGGATGTTTTTTCTTTTCCTGTACCATTGTATGTGGAACACTGTATACTTGCACCACCACAGCGCAAATGGCTGTCCTCACTTTCACAAAATACACTGCCATATCAGCAAAAATTCAGGACTGCATTTGCCGGGAATCGATTCCGGGCCTCACGCGTGGCAGGCGAGAATTCTACCACTGAACCACCAATGCTCCACAGATGCCTAAATTTACACTTACTCATGTACTTTAGTGTATAAAACAAAGCAGGAGTGTCAAGATGCCTTGCCTTGCCATCACCTCCAAGCCTACGTAACCAAGCCCGACTAGCACAGTTGCTAGAGCATAAGACTATTAATCTTAGGGTCATGTATTTGAGCTCCATGTTGGGCAGTTGTTTTTTTCTCTTCCTGTACCATTGTATGTGGAACAGTGTATACTTGCATCACCACAGCGCAAATGGCTGTCCTCACTTTCACAAAATGCACTGCCCTATCAGCAAAAACTCAGGAATGTATTGACCGGGAATTGAACCCGGCCTCCCACGTGGCCGGCTAGATTTCTACCACTGAACCACCAATGATCCACAGATGCTTAATTTTAGACTTACTCATGTACTTTAGTGTACAAAACAAAGCAGGAGAGTCAGGATGCCTTGCCTTGCCATCACCACAACTCCTCGGTTACCAAGCATTGCTAACTCAGTCGGTAAAGCTAGAGACTCTTAATCTCAGGGTCGTGGGTTTGAGCCCCACATTGGGCGGATGTTTTTTTTCTTTTCCTGTACCATTGTATGTGGAACACTGTCAACTTGCCCCACCACAGCACAAATGGCTGTCCTCACTTTTACAAAATGCACTGCCATATCAGCAAAAACTCAGGACTGCATTGGCCGGGAATCGAACCCGAGCCTCCCGCGTGGCAGGCGAGAATTCTACCACTGAACCACTAATGCTCCACAGATGCATAAGTTTACACTTACTCGTGTACTTTAGTGTATGAAACAAAGCAGGAGTGTCAGGATGCCTTGCCTTGCCATCACCTCCATACATTCTCAACCAAGCCTGGCTAGCTCAGTCGGTAGAGCATGAGAGTCTTAATCTCAGGGTCGTGAGTTCGAGCCCCACGTTGGGCGGATGTTTTTTCTTTTCCTGTACCATTGTATGTGGAACACTGTATACTTGCACCACCACCGCGCAAATGGCTGTCCTCACTTTCACAAAATACACTGCCATATCAGCAAAAACTCAGGACTGCATTGGCCGGGAATCGATTCCGGGCCTCACGCGTGGCAGGCGAGAATTCTACCACTGAACCACCAATGCTCCACAGATGCCTAATTTTACACTTACTCATGTACTTTAGTGTATAAAACAAAGCAGGAGTGTCAGGATGCCTTGCCTTGCCATCACCTCCAAGCCTAAGTAACCAAGCCCGACTAGCACAGTCGCTAGAGCATAAGACTATTAATCTTAGGGTCATGTATTTGAGCTCCATGTTGGGCAGTTGTTTTTTTCTCTTCCTGTACCATTGTATGTGGAACAGTGTATACTTGCATCACCACAGCGCAAATGGCTGTCCTCACTTTCTCAAAATGCACTGCCCTATCAGCAAAAACTCAGGAATGTATTGACCAGAAATTGAACCCGGCCTCCCACGTGGCCGGCTAGATTTCTACCACTGAACCACCAATGATCCACAGATGCTTAATTTTAGACTTACTCATGTACTTTAGTGTACAAAACAAAGCAGGAGAGTCAGGATGCCTTGCCTTGCCATCACCACAACTCCTCGGTTACCAAGCATTGCTAACTCAGTCGGTAAAGCATGAGACTCTTAATCTCAGGGTCGTGGGTTCGAGCCCCACATTGGGCGGATGTTTTTTTTCTTTTCCTGTACCATTGTATGTGGAACACTATCAACTTGCCCCACCACAGCACAAATGGCTGTCCTCACTTTCACAAAATGCACTGCCATATCAGCAAAACTCAGGACTGCATTGGCCGGGAATTGAACACGGGGCTCCCGCGTGGCAGGCGAGAATTCTACCACCGAACCACCAATGCTCCACAGATACTTAATTTTACACTTACTCGTGTACTTTAGTGTATGAAACAAAGCAGGAGTGTCAGGATGCCTTGCCTTGCCATCACCTCCATACATTCACAACCAAGCCTGGCTAGCTCAGTCGGTAGAGCATGAGACTCTTAATCTCAGGGTCGTGGGTTCGAACCCCACGTTTGGCGGATGTTTTTTCTTTTCCTGTACCATTGTATGTGGAACACTGTATACACCACCACAGCGCAAATGGCTGTCCTCACTTTCACAAAATACACTGCCATATCAGCAAAAACTCAGGACTGCATTGGCCGGGAATCGATTCCGGGCCTCACGCGTGGCAGGCGAGAATTCTACCACTGAACCACCAATGCTCCACAGATGCCTAATTTTACACTTACTCATGTACTTTAGTGTATAACACAAAGCAGGAGTGTCAGGATGCCTTGCCTTGCCATCACCTCCAAGCCTAAGTAACCAAGCCCGACTAGCACAGTCGCTAGAGCATAAGACTATTAATCTTAGGGTCATGTATTTGAGCTCCATGTTGGGCAGTTGTTTTTTTCTCTTCCTGTACCATTGTATGTGGAACAGTGTATACTTGCATCACCACAGCGCAAATGGCTGTCCTCACTTTCACAAAATGCACTGCCCTATCAGCAAAAACTCAGGAATGTATTGACCGGAAATTGAACCCGGCCTCCCACGTGGCCGGCTAGATTTCTACCACTGAACCACCAATGATCCACAGATGCTTAATTTTAGACTTACTCATGTACTTTAGTGTACAAAACAAAGCAGGAGAGTCAGGATGCCTTGCCTTGCCATCACCACAACTCCTCGGTTACCAAGCATTGCTAACTCAGTCGGTAAAGCATGAGACTCTTAATCTCAGGGTCGTGGGTTCGAGCCCCACATTGGGCGGATGTTTTTTTTCTTTTCCTGTACCATTGTATGTGGAACACTGTCAACTTGCACCACCACAGCGCAAATGGCTGTCCTCACTTTCACAAAATGCACTGCCATATCAGCAAAAACTCAGGACTGCATTGGCCGGGAATCGATTCCGGGCCTCCCGCGTGGCAGGCGAGAATTCTACCACTGAACCACCAATGCTCCACAGATACTTAATTTTACACTTACTCGTGTACTTTAGTGTATGAAACAAAGCAGGAGTGTCAGGATGCCTTGCCTTGCCATCACCTCCAAACATTCTCAACCAAGCCTGGCTAGCTCAGTCGGTAAAGCATGAGACTCTTAATCTCAGGGTCGTGGGTTCGAGCCCCACGTTGGGCGGATGTTTTTTCTTTTCCTGTACCATTGTATGTGGAACACTGTATACTTGCACCACAACAGCGCAAATGGCTGTCCTCACTTTCACAAAATACACTGCCATATCAGGAAAAACTCAAGACTGCATTGGCCGGGAATCGATTCCGGGCCTCACGCGTGGCAGGCGAGAATTCTACCACTGAACCACCAATGCTCCACAGATGCCTTATTTTACACTTACTCATGTACTTTAGTGTATAAAACAAAGCAGGAGTGTCAGGATGCCTTGCCTTGCCATCACCTCCAAGCCTACGTAATCAAGCCCGACTAGCACAGTCGCTAGAGCATAAGACTATTAATCTTAGGGTCATGTATTTGAGCTCCATGTTGGGCAGTTGTTTTTTTCTCTTCCTGTACCATTGTATGTGGAACAGTGTATACTTGCATCACCAAAGCGCAAATGGCTGTCCTCACTTTCACAAAATGCACTGCCCTATCAGCAAAAACTCAGGAATGTATTGACCGGGAATTGAACCCGGCCTCCCACGTGGCCGGCTAGATTTCTACCACTGAACCACCAATGATCCACAGATGCTTAATTTTAGACTTACTCATGTACTTTAGTGTACAAAACAAAGCAGGAGAGTCAGGATGCCTTGCCATCACCACAACGCCTCGGTTACCAAGCATTGCTAACTCAGTCGGTAAAGCATGAGACTCTTAATCTCAGGGTTGTGGGTTTGAGCCCCACATTGGGCGGATGTTTTTTTTCTTTTCCTGTACCATTGTATGTGGAACACTGTCAACTTGCACCACCACAGCGCAAATGGCTGTTCTCACTTTCACAAAATGCACTGCCATATCAGCATAAACTCAGGACTGCATTGGCCGGGAATCGAACCCAGACCTCCCGCATGGCAGGCGAGAATTCTATCACTGAACCACCAATGCTCCACAGATACTTAATTTTACACTTACTCGTGTACTTTAGTGTATGAAACAAAGCAGGAGTGTCAGGATGTCTTGCCTTGCCATCACCTCCATACATTCTCAAATAAGCCTGGCTAGCTCAGTCGGTAAAGCATGAGACTCTTAATCGCAGGGTCGTGGGTTCGAGCCCCACGTTGTGCGGATGTTTTTTCTATTCCTGTACCATTGTATGTGGAACACTGTATACTTGCACCACAACAGCGCAAATGGCTGTCCTCACTTTCACAAAATACACTGCCATATCAGGAAAAACCTCAAGACTGCATTGGCCGGGAATCGATTCCGGGCCTCACGCGTGGCAGGCGAGAATTCTACCACTGAACCACCATTGCTCCACAGATGCCTTATTTTACACTTACTCATGTACTTTAGTGTATAAAACAAAGCAGGAGTGTCAGGATGCCTTGCCTTGCCATCACCTCCAAGCCTACGTAATCAAGCCCGACTAGCACAGTCGCTAGAGCATAAGACTATTAATCTTAGGGTCATGTATTTGAGCTCCATGTTGGGCAGTTGTTTTTTTCTCTTCCTGTACCATTGTATGTGGAACAGTGTATACTTGCATCACCAAAGCGCAAATGGCTGTCCTCACTTTCACAAAATGCACTGCCCTATCAGCAAAAACTCAGGAATGTATTGATCGGGAATTGAACCCGGCCTCCCACGTGGCCGGCTAGATTTCTTCCACTGAACCACCAATGATCCACAGATGCTTAATTTTAGACTTACTCATGTACTTTAGTGTACAAAACAAAGAAGGAGAGTCAGGATGCCTTGCCATCACCACAACGCCTCGGTTACCAAGCATTGCTAACTCAGTCGGTAAAGCATTAGACTCTTAATCTCAGGGTTGTGGGTTCGAGCCCCACATTGGGCGGATGTTTTTTTTCTTTTCCTGTACCATTGTATGTGGAACACTGTCAACTTGCACCACCACAGCGCAAATGGCTGTTCTCACTTTCACAAAATGCACTGCCATATCAGCAAAAACTCAGGACTGCATTGGCCGGGAATCGAACCCAGACCTCCCGCATGGCAGGCGAGAATTCTATCACTGAACCACCAATGCTCCACAGATACTTAATTTTACACTTACTCGTGTACTTTAGTGTATGAAACAAAGCAGGAGTGTCAGGATGTCTTGCCTTGCCATCACCTCCATACATTCTCAAATAAGCCTGGCTAGCTCAGTTGGTAAAGCATGAGACTCTTAATCGCAGGGTCGTGGGTTCGAGCCCCACGTTGTGCGGATGTTTTTTCTTTTCCTGTACCATTGTATGTGGAACACTGTATACTTGCACCACCACAGCGCAAATGGCTGTCCTCACTTTCACAAAATACACTGCCATATCAGCAAAAATTCAGGACTGCATTTGCCGGGAATCGATTCCGGGCCTCACGCGTGGCAGGCGAGAATTCTACCACTGAACCACCAATGCTCCACAGATGCCTAAATTTACACTTACTCATGTACTTTAGTGTATAAAACAAAGCAGGAGTGTCAAGATGCCTTGCCTTGCCATCACCTCCAAGCCTACGTAACCAAGCCCGACTAGCACAGTTGCTAGAGCATAAGACTATTAATCTTAGGGTCATGTATTTGAGCTCCA
Source organism: Pseudophryne corroboree (assembly GCF_028390025.1). Taxonomy (NCBI): domain Eukaryota; kingdom Metazoa; phylum Chordata; class Amphibia; order Anura; family Myobatrachidae; genus Pseudophryne; species Pseudophryne corroboree. Next base: position 440,729,466 of record NC_086446.1, read on the forward strand.
TGTTGGGCAGTTGTTTTTTTCTCTTCCTGTACCATTGTATGTGGAACAGTGTATACTTGCATCACCACAGCGCAAATGGCTGTCCTCACTTTCACAAAATGCACTGCCCTATCAGCAAAAACTCAGGAATGTATTGACCGGGAATTGAACCCGGCCTCCCACGTGGCCGGCTAGATTTCTACCACTGAACCACCAATGATCCACAGATGCTTAATTTTAGACTTACTCATGTACTTTAGTGTACAAAACAAAGCAGGAGAGTCAGGATGCCTTGCCTTGCCATCACCACAACTCCTCGGTTACCAAGCATTGCTAACTCAGTCGGTAAAGCTAGAGACTCTTAATCTCAGGGTCGTGGGTTTGAGCCCCACATTGGGCGGATGTTTTTTTTCTTTTCCTGTACCATTGTATGTGGAACACTGTCAACTTGCCCCACCACAGCACAAATGGCTGTCCTCACTTTTACAAAATGCACTGCCATATCAGCAAAAACTCAGGACTGCATTGGCCGGGAATCGAACCCGAGCCTCCCGCGTGGCAGGCGAGAATTCTACCACTGAACCACTAATGCTCCACAGATGCATAAGTTTACACTTACTCGTGTACTTTAGTGTATGAAACAAAGCAGGAGTGTCAGGATGCCTTGCCTTGCCATCACCTCCATACATTCTCAACCAAGCCTGGCTAGCTCAGTCGGTAGAGCATGAGACTCTTAATCTCAGGGTCGTGAGTTCGAGCCCCACGTTGGGCGGATGTTTTTTCTTTTCCTGTACCATTGTATGTGGAACACTGTATACTTGCACCACCACCGCGCAAATGGCTGTCCTCACTTTCACAAAATACACTGCCATATCAGCAAAAACTCAGGACTGCATTGGCCGGGAATCGATTCCGGGCCTCACGCGTGGCAGGCGAGAATTCTACCACTGAACCACCAATGCTCCACAGATGCCTAATTTTACACTTACTCATGTACTTTAGTGTATAAAACAAAGCAGGAGTGTCAGGATGCCTTGCCTTGCCATCACCTCCAAGCCTAAGTAACCAAGCCCGACTAGCACAGTCGCTAGAGCATAAGACTATTAATCTTAGGGTCATGTATTTGAGCTCCATGTTGGGCAGTTGTTTTTTTCTCTTCCTGTACCATTGTATGTGGAACAGTGTATACTTGCATCACCACAGCGCAAATGGCTGTCCTCACTTTCTCAAAATGCACTGCCCTATCAGCAAAAACTCAGGAATGTATTGACCAGAAATTGAACCCGGCCTCCCACGTGGCCGGCTAGATTTCTACCACTGAACCACCAATGATCCACAGATGCTTAATTTTAGACTTACTCATGTACTTTAGTGTACAAAACAAAGCAGGAGAGTCAGGATGCCTTGCCTTGCCATCACCACAACTCCTCGGTTACCAAGCATTGCTAACTCAGTCGGTAAAGCATGAGACTCTTAATCTCAGGGTCGTGGGTTCGAGCCCCACATTGGGCGGATGTTTTTTTTCTTTTCCTGTACCATTGTATGTGGAACACTATCAACTTGCCCCACCACAGCACAAATGGCTGTCCTCACTTTCACAAAATGCACTGCCATATCAGCAAAAACTCAGAACTGCATTGGCCGGGAATTGAACACGGGGCTCCCGCGTGGCAGGCGAGAATTCTACCACCGAACCACCAATGCTCCACAGATACTTAATTTTACACTTACTCGTGTACTTTAGTGTATGAAACAAAGCAGGAGTGTCAGGATGCCTTGCCTTGCCATCACCTCCATACATTCACAACCAAGCCTGGCTAGCTCAGTCGGTAGAGCATGAGACTCTTAATCTCAGGGTCGTGGGTTCGAGCCCCACGTTTGGCGGATGTTTTTTCTTTTCCTGTACCATTGTATGTGGAACACTGTATACACCACCACAGCGCAAATGGCTGTCATCACTTTCACAAAATACACTGCCATATCAGCAAAAACTCAGGACTGCATTGGCCGGGAATCGATTCCGGGCCTCACGCGTGGCAGGCGAGAATTCTACCACTGAACCACCAATGCTCCACAGATGCCTAATTTTACACTTACTCATGTACTTTAGTGTATAAAACAAAGCAGGAGTGTCAGGATGCCTTGCCTTGCCATCACCTCCAAGCCTAAGTAACCAAGCCCGACTAGCACAGTCGCTAGAGCATAAGACTATTAATCTTAGGGTCATGTATTTGAGCTCCATGTTGGGCAGTTGTTTTTTTCTCTTCCTGTACCATTGTATGTGGAACAGTGTATACTTGCATCACCACAGCGCAAATGGCTGTCCTCACTTTCACAAAATGCACTGCCCTATCAGCAAAAACTCAGGAATGTATTGACCGGAAATTGAACCCGGCCTCCCACGTGGCCGGCTAGATTTCTACCACTGAACCACCAATGATCCACAGATGCTTAATTTTAGACTTACTCATGTACTTTAGTGTACAAAACAAAGCAGGAGAGTCAGGATGCCTTGCCTTGCCATCACCACAACTCCTCGGTTACCAAGCATTGCTAACTCAGTCGGTAAAGCATGAGACTCTTAATCTCAGGGTCGTGGGTTCGAGCCCCACATTGGGCGGATGTTTTTTTTCTTTTCCTGTACCATTGTATGTGGAACACTATCAACTTGCCCCACCACAGCACAAATGGCTGTCCTCACTTTCACAAAATGCACTGCCATATCAGCAAAAACTCAGGACTGCATTGGCCGGGAATTGAACACGGGGCTCCCGCGTGGCAGGCGAGAATTCTACCACTGAACCACCAATGCTCCACAGATACTTAATTTTACACTTACTCGTGTACTTTAGTGTATGAAACAAAGCAGGAGTGTCAGGATGCCTTGCCTTGCCATCACCTCCATACATTCACAACCAAGCCTGGCTAGCTCAGTCGGTAGAGCATGAGACTCTTAATCTCAGGGTCGTGGGTTCGAGCCCCACGTTGGGCGGATGTTTTTTCTTTTCCTGTACCATTGTATGTGGAACACTGTATACACCACCACAGCGCAAATGGCTGTCATCACTTTCACAAAATACACTGCCATATCAGCAAAAACTCAGGACTGCATTGGCCGGGAATCGATTCCGGGCCTCACGCGTGGCAGGCGAGAATTCTACCACTGAACCACCAATGCTCCACAGATGCCTAATTTTACACTTACTCATGTACTTTAGTGTATAAAACAAAGCAGGAGTGTCAGGATGCCTTGCCTTGCCATCACCTCCAAGCCTAAGTAACCAAGCCCGACTAGCACAGTCGCTAGAGCATAAGACTATTAATCTTAGGGTCATGTATTTGAGCTCCATGTTGGGCAGTTGTTTTTTTCTCTTCCTGTACCATTGTATGTGGAACAGTGTATACTTGCATCACCACAGCGCAAATGGCTGTCCTCACTTTCACAAAATGCACTGCCCTATCAGCAAAAACTCAGGAATGTATTGACCGGGAATTGAACCCGGCCTCCCACGTGGCCGGCTATATTTCTACCACTGAACCACCAATGATCCACAGATGCTTATTTTTAAACTTACTCATGTACTTTAGTGTACAAAACAAAGCAGGAGAGTCAGGATGCCTTCCCTTTCCATAACCACAACTCCTCGGTTACCAAGCATTGCTAACTCAGTTGGTAAAGCATGTGACTCTTAATCTCAGGGTCGTGGGTTCGAGCCCCACATTGGGCGGATGTTTTTTTTCTTTTCCTGTACCATTGTATGTGGAACACTGTCAACTTGCACCACCACAGCGCAAATGGCTGTCCTCACTTTCACAAAATGCACTGCCATATCAGCAAAAATTCAGGACTGCATTGGCCGGGAATCGATTCCGGGCCTCACGCGTGGCAGGCGAGAATTCTACCACTGAACCACCAATGCTCCACAGATGCCTAAATTTACACTTACTCATGTACTTTAGTGTATAAAACAAAGCAGGAGTGTCAAGATGCCTTGCCATCACCTCCAAGCCTACGTAACCAAGCCCGACTAGCACAGTTGCTAGAGCATAAGACTATTAATCTTAGGGTCATGTATTTGAGCTCCATGTTGGGCAGTTGTTTTTTTCTCTTCCTGTACCATTGTATGTGGAACAGTGTATACTTGCATCACCACAGCGCAAATGGCTGTCCTCACTTTCACAAAATGCACTGCCCTATCAGCAAAAACTCAGGAATGTATTGACCGGGAATTGAACCCGGCCTCCCACGTGGCCGGCTAGATTTCTACCACTGAACCACCAATGATCCACAGATGCTTAATTTTAGACTTACTCATGTACTTTAGTGTACAAAACAAAGCAGGAGAGTCAGGATGCCTTGCCATCACCACAACGCCTCGGTTACCAAGCATTGCTAACTCAGTCGGTAAAGCATGAGACTCTTAATCTCAGGGTTGTGGGTTCGAGCCCCACATTGGGCGGATGTTTTTTTTCTTTTCCTGTACCATTGTATGTGGAACACTGTCAACTTGCACCACCACAGCGCAAATGGCTGTCCTCACTTTCACAAAATGCACTGCCATATCAGCAAAAACTAAGGACTGCATTGGCCGGGAATCGAACCCGGTCCTCCCGCTTGGCAGGCGAGAATTCTACCACTGAACCACCAATGCTCCACAGCTACTTAATTTTACACTTACTCGTGTACTTTAGTGTATGAAACAAAGCAGGAGTGTCAGGATGCCTTGCCTTGCCATCACCTCCACACATTTTCAACCAAGCCTGGCTAGCTCAGTTGGTAGAGCATGAGACTCTTAATCTCAGGGTCGTGGGTTCGAGCCCCACGTTGGGCGGATGTTTTTTCTTTTCCTGTACCATTGTATGTGGAACACTGTATACTTGCACCACAACAGCGCAAATGGCTGTCCTCACTTTCACAAAATGCATTGCCCTATCAGCAAAAACTCAGGAATGTATTGACCGGAAATTGAACCCGGCCTCCAACGTGGCCGGCTAGATTTCTACCACTGAACCACCAATGATCCACAGATGCTTAATTTTAGACTTACTCATGTACTTTAGTGTACAAAACAAAGCAGGAGAGACAGGATGCCTTGCCTTGCCATCACCACAACTCCTCGGTTACCAAGCATTGCTAACTCAGTCGGTAAAGCATGAGACTCTTAATCTCAGGGTCGTGGGTTCGAGCCCCACATTGGGCGGATGTTTTTTTTCTTTTCCTGTACCATTGTATGTGGAACACTATCAACTTGCCCCACCACAGCACAAATGGCTGTCCTCACTTTCACAAAATGCACTGCCATATCAGCAAAAACTCAGGACTGCATTGGCCGGGAATTGAACACGGGGCTCCCGCGTGGCAGGCGAGAATTCTACCACTGAACCACCAATGCTCCACAGATACTTAATTTTACACTTACTCGTGTACTTTAGTGTATGAAACAAAGCAGGAGTGTCAGGATGCCTTGCCTTGCCATCACCTCCATACATTCACAACCAAGCCTGGCTAGCTCAGTCGGTAGAGCATGAGACTCTTAATCTCAGGGTCGTGGGTTCGAGCCCCACGTTGGGCGGATGTTTTTTCTTTTCCTGTACCATTGTATGTGGAACACTGTATACACCACCACAGCGCAAATGGCTGTCCTCACTATCACAAAATACACTGCCATATCAGCAAAAACTCAGGACTGCATTGGCCGGGAATCGATTCCGGGCCTCACGCGTGGCAGGCGAGAATTCTACCACTGAACCACCAATGCTCCACAGATGCCTAATTTTACACTTACTCATGTACTTTAGTGTATAAAACAAAGCAGGAGTGTCAGGATGCCTTGCCTTGCCATCACCTCCAAGCCTACGTAACCTAGCCCGACTAGCACAGTCGCTAGAGCATAAGACTATTAATCTTAGGGTCATGTATTTGAGCTCCATGTTGGGCAGTTGTTTTTTTCTCTTCCTGTACCATTGTATGTGGAACAGTGTATACTTGCATCACCACAGCGCAAATGGCTGTCCTCACTTTCACAAAATGCACTGCCCTATCAGCAAAAACTCAGGAATGTATTGACCGGGAATTGAACCCGGCCTCCCACGTGGCCGGCTATATTTCTACCACTGAACCACCAATGATCCACAGATGCTTATTTTTAAACTTACTCATGTACTTTAGTGTACAAAACAAAGCAGGAGAGTCAGGATGCCTTCCCTTTCCATAACCACAACTCCTCGGTTACCAAGCATTGCTAACTCAGTCGGTAAAGCATGCGACTCTTAATCTCAGGGTCGTGGGTTCGAGCCCCACATTGGGCGGATGTTTTTTTTCTTTTCCTGTACCATTGTATGTGGAACACTGTCAACTTGCACCACCACAGCGCAAATGGCTGTCCTCACTTTCACAAAATGCACTGCCATATCAGCAAAAATTCAGGACTGCATTGGCCGGGAATCGATTCCGGGCCTCACGCGTGGCAGGCGAGAATTCTACCACTGAACCACCAATGCTCCACAGATGCCTAAATTTACACTTACTCATGTACTTTAGTGTATAAAACAAAGCAGGAGTGTCAAGATGCCTTGCCTTGCCATCACCTCCAAGCCTACGTAACCAAGCCCGACTAGCACAGTTGCTAGAGCATAAGACTATTAATCTTAGGGTCATGTATTTGAGCTCCATGTTGGGCAGTTGTTTTTTTCTCTTCCTGTACCATTGTATGTGGAACAGTGTATACTTGCATCACCACAGCGCAAATGGCTGTCCTCACTTTCACAAAATGCACTGCCCTATCAGCAAAAACTCAGGAATGTATTGACCGGGAATTGAACCCGGCCTCCCACGTGGCCGGCTAGATTTCTACCACTGAACCACCAATGATCCACAGATGCTTAATTTTAGACTTACTCATGTACTTTAGTGTACAAAACAAAGCAGGAGAGTCAGGATGCCTTGCCATCACCAAAACGCCTCGGTTACCAAGCATTGCTAACTCAGTCGGTAAAGCATGAGACTCTTAATCTCAGGGTTGTGGGTTCGAGCCCCACATTGGGCGGATGTTTTTTTTCTTTTCCTGTACCATTGTATGTGGAACACTGTCAACTTGCACCACCACAGCGCAAATGGCTGTCCTCACTTTCACAAAATGCACTGCCATATCAGCAAAAACTAAGGACTGCATTGGCCGGGAATCGAACCCGGTCCTCCCGCGTGGCAGGCGAGAATTCTACCACTGAACCACCAATGCTCCACAGATACTTAATTTTACACTTACTCATGTACTTTAGTGTATGAAACAAAGCAGGAGTGTCAGGATGCCTTGCCTTGCCATCACCTCCACACATTCTCAACCAAGCCTGGCTAGCTCAGTTGGTAGAGCATGAGACTCTTAATCTCAGGGTCGTGGGTTCGAGCCCCACGTTGGGCGGATGTTTTTTCTTTTCCTGTACCATTGTATGTGGAACACTGTCAACTTGCACCACCACAGCGCAAATGGCTGTCCTCACTTTCACAAAATACACTGCCATATCAGGAAAAACTCAAGACTGCATTGGCCGGGAATCGATTCCGGGCCTCACGCGTGGCAGGTGAGAATTCTACCACTGAACCACCAATGCTCCACAGATGCCTTATTTTACACTTACTCATGTACTTTAGTGTATAAAACAAAGCAGGAGTGTCAGGATGCCTTGCCTTGCCATCACCTCCAAGCCTACGTAATCAAGCCCGACTAGCACAGTCGCTAGAGCATAAGACTATTAATCTTAGGGTCATGTATTTGAGCTCCATGTTGGGCAGTTGTTTTTTTCTCTTCCTGTACCGTTGTATGTGGAACAGTGTATACTTGCATCACCAAAGCGCAAATGGCTGTCCTCACTTTCACAAAATGCACTGCCCTATCAGCAAAAACTCAGGAATGTATTGACCGGGAATTGAACCCGGCCTCCCACGTGGCCGGCTAGATTTCTACCACTGAACCACCAATGATCCACAGATGCTTAATTTTAGACTTACTCATGTACTTTAGTGTACAAAACAAAGCAGGAGAGTCAGGATGCCTTGCCATCACCACAACGCCTCGGTAACAAAGCATTGCTAACTCAGTCGGTAAAGCATGAGACTCTTAATCTCAGGGTTGTGGGTTCGAGCCCCACATTGGGCGGATGTTTTTTTTCTTTTCCTGTACCATTGTATGTGGAACACTGTCAACTTGCACCACCACAGCGCAAATGGCTGTTCTCACTTTCACAAAATGCACTGCCATATCAGCAAAAACTCAGGACTGCATTGGCCGGGAATCGAACCCAGACCTCCCGCATGGCAGGCGATAATTCTATCACTGAACCACCAATGCTCCACAGATACTTAATTTTACACTTACTCGTGTACTTTAGTGTATGAAACAAAGCAGGAGTGTCAGGATGTCTTGCCTTGCCATCACCTCCATACATTCTCAAATAAGCCTGGCTAGCTCAGTCGGTAAAGCATGAGACTCTTAATCGCAGGGTCGTGGGTTCGAGCCCCACGTTGTGCGGATGTTTTTTCTTTTCCTGTACCATTGTATGTGGAACACTGTATATTTGCACCACCACAGCGCAAATGGCTGTCCTCACTTTCACAAAATACACTGCCATATCAGCAAAAATTCAGGACTGCATTGGCCGGGAATCGATTCCGGGCCTCACGCGTGGCAGGCGAGAATTCTACCACTGAACCACCAATGCTCCACAGATGCCTAAATTTACACTTACTCATGTACTTTAGTGTATAAAACAAAGCAGGAGTGTCAAGATGCCTTGCCTTGCCATCACCTCCAAGCCTACGTAACCAAGCCCGACTAGCACAGTTGCTAGAGCATAAGACTATTAATCTTAGGGTCATGTATTTGAGCTCCATGTTGGGCAGTTGTTTTTTTCTCTTCCTGTACCATTGTATGTGGAACAGTGTATACTTGCATCACCACAGCGCAAATGGCTGTCCTCACTTTCACAAAATGCACTGCCCTATCAGCAAAAACTCAGGAATGTATTGACCGGGAATTGAACCCGGCCTCCCACGTGGCCGGCTATATTTCTACCACTGAACCACCAATGATCCACAGATGCTTATTTTTAAACTTACTCATGTACTTTAGTGTACAAATCAAAGCAGGAGAGTCAGGATGCCTTCCCTTTCCATAACCACAACTCCTCAGTTACCAAGCACTGCTAACTCAGTCGGTAAAGCATGCGACTCTTAATCTCAGGGTCGTGGGTTCGAGCCCCACATTGGGCGGATGTTTTTTTTCTTTTCCTGTACCATTGTATGTGGAACACTGTCAACTTGCACCACCACAGCGCAAATGGCTGTCCTCACTTTCACAAAATGCACTGCCATATCAGCAAAAATTCAGGACTGCATTGGCCGGGAATCGATTCCGGGCCTCACGCGTGGCAGGCGAGAATTCTACCACTGAACCACCAATGCTCCACAGATGCCTAAATTTACACTTACTCATGTACTTTAGTGTATAAAACAAAGCAGGAGTGTCAAGATGCCTTGCCTTGCCATCACCTCCAAGCCTACGTAACCAAGCCCGACTAGCACAGTTGCTAGAGCATAAGACTATTAATCTTAGGGTCATGTATTTGAGCTCCATGTTGGGCAGTTGTTTTTTTCTCTTCCTGTACCATTGTATGTGGAACAGTGTATACTTGCATCACCACAGCGCAAATGGCTGTCCTCACTTTCACAAAATGCACTGCCCTATCAGCAAAAACTCAGGAATGTATTGACCGGGAATTGAACCCGGCCTCCCACGTGGCCGGCTAGATTTCTACCACTGAACCACCAATGATCCACAGATGCTTAATTTTAGACTTACTCATGTACTTTAGTGTACAAAACAAAGCAGGAGAGTCAGGATGCCTTGCCATCACCACAACGCCTCGGTTACCAAGCATTGCTAACTCAGTCGGTAAAGCATGAGACTCTAAATCTCAGGGTTGTGGGTTCGAGCCCCACATTGGGCGGATGTTTTTTTTCTTTTCCTGTACCATTGTATGTGGAACACTGTCAACTTGCACCACCACAGCGCAAATGGCTGTCCTCACTTTCACAAAATGCACTGCCATATCAGCAAAAACTAAGGACTGCATTGGCCGGGAATCGAACCCGGTCCTCCCGCGTGGCAGGCGAGAATTCTACCACTGAACCACCAATGCTCCACAGATACTTAATTTTACACTTACTCGTGTACTTTAGTGTATGAAACAAAGCAGGAGTGTCAGGATGCCTTGCCTTGCCATCACCTCCACACATTCTCAACCAAGCCTGGCTAGCTCAGTTGGTAGAGCATGAGACTCTTAATCTCAGGGTCGTGGGTTCGAGCCCCATGTTGGGCGGATGTTTTTTCTTTTCCTGTACCATTGTATGTGGAACACTGTATACTTGCACCACAACAGCGCAAATGGCTGTCCTCACTTTCACAAAATACACTGCCATATCAGGAAAAACTCAAGACTGCATTGGCCGGGAATCGATTCCGGGCCTCACGCGTGGCAGGCGAGAATTCTACCACTGAACCACCAATGCTCCACAGATGCCTAAATTTACACTTACTCATGTACTTTAGTGAATAAAACAAAGCAGGAGTGTCAAGATGCCTTGCCTTGCCATCACCTCCAAGCCTACGTAACCAAGCCCGACTAGCACAGTTGCTAGAGCATAAGACTATTAATCTTAGGGTCATGTATTTGAGCTCCATGTTGGGCAGTTGTTTTTTTCTCTTCCTGTACCATTGTATGTGGAACAGTGTATACTTGCATCACCACAGCGCAAATGGCTGTCCTCACTTTCACAAAATGCACTGCCCTATCAGCAAAAACTCAGGAATGTATTGACCGGGAATTGAACCCGGCCTCCCACGTGGCCGGCTAGATTTCTACCACTGAACCACCAATGATCCACAGATGCTTAATTTTAGACTTACTCATGTACTTTAGTGTACAAAACAAAGCAGGAGAGTCAGGATGCCTTGCCATCACCACAACGCCTCGGTAACCAAGCATTGCTAACTCAGTCGGTAAAGCATGAGACTCTTAATCTCAGGGTTGTGGGTTCGAGCCCCACATTGGGCGGATGTTTTTTTTCTTTTCCTGTACCATTGTATGTGGAACACTGTCAACTTGCACCACCACAGCGCAAATGGCTGTTCTCACTTTCACAAAATGCACTGCCATATCAGCAAAAACTCAGGACTGCATTGGCCGGGAATCGAACCCAGACCTCCCGCATGGCAGGCGAGAATTCTATCACTGAACCACCAATGCTCCACAGATACTTAATTTTACACTTACTCGTGTACTTTAGTGTATGAAACAAAGCAGGAGTGTCAGGATGTCTTGCCTTGCCATCACCTCCATACATTCTCAAATAAGCCTGGCTAGCTCAGTCGGTAAAGCATGAGACTCTTAATCGCAGGGTCGTGGGTTCGAGCCCCACGTTGTGCGGATGTTTTTTCTTTTCCTGTACCATTGTATGTGGAACACTGTATATTTGCACCACCACAGCGCAAATGGCTGTCCTCACTTTCACAAAATACACTGCCATATCAGCAAAAATTCAGGACTGCATTGGCCGGGAATCGATTCCGGGCCTCACGCGTGGCAGGCGAGAATTCTACCACTGAACCACCAATGCTCCACAGATGCCTAAATTTACACTTACTCATGTACTTTAGTGTATAAAACAAAGCAGGAGTGTCAAGATGCCTTGCCTTGCCATCACCTCCAAGCCTACGTAACCAAGCCCGACTAGCACAGTTGCTAGAGCATAAGACTATTAATCTTAGGGTCATGTATTTGAGCTCCATGTTGGGCAGTTGTTTTTTTCTCTTCCTGTACCATTGTATGTGGAACAGTGTATACTTGCATCACCACAGCGCAAATGGCTGTCCTCACTTTCACAAAATGCACTGCCCTATCAGCAAAAACTCAGGAATGTATTGACCGGGAATTGAACCCGGCCTCCCACGTGGCCGGCTAGATTTCTACCACTGAACCACCAATGATCCACAGATGCTTAATTTTAGACTTACTCATGTACTTTAGTGTACAAAACAAAGCAGGAGAGTCAGGATGCCTTGCCTTGCCATCACCACAACTCCTCGGTTACCAAGCATTGCTAACTCAGTCGGTAAAGCTAGAGACTCTTAATCTCAGGGTCGTGGGTTTGAGCCCCACATTGGGCGGATGTTTTTTCTCTTTTCCTGTACCATTGTATGTGGAACACTGTCAACTTGCCCCACCACAGCACAAATGGCTGTCCTCACTTTTACAAAATGCACTGCCATATCAGCAAAAACTCAGGACTGCATTGGCCGGGAATCGAACCCGGGCCTCCCGCGTGGCAGGCGAGAATTCTACCACTGAACCACTAATGCTCCACAGATACTTAATTTTACACTTACTCGTGTACTTTACATTCACAACCAAGCCTGGCTAGCTCAGTCGGTAGAGCATGAGACTCTTAATCTCAGGGTCGTGGGTTCGAGCCCCACGTTGGGCGGATGTTTTCTCTTTTCCTGTACCATTGTATGTGGAACACTGTATACACCACCACAGCGCAAATGGCTGTCCTCACTTTCACAAAATACACTGCCATATCAGCAAAAACTCAGGACTGCATTGGCCGGGAATCGATTCCGGGCCTCACGCGTGGCAGGCGAGAATTCTACCACTGAACCACCAATGCTCCACAGATGCCTAATTTTACACTTACTCATGTACTTTAGTGTATAAAACAAAGCAGGAGAGTCAGGATGCCTTCCCTTTCCATCCCCACAACTCCTCGGTTACCAAGCATTGCTAACTCAGTCGGTAAAGCATGAGACTCTTAATCTCAGGGTCGTGGGTTTGAGCCCCACATTGGGCGGATGTTTTTTTTCTTTTCCTGTACCATTGTATGTGGAACACTGTCAACTTGCACCACCACAGCGCAAATGGCTGTTCTCACTTTCACAAAATGCACTGCCATATCAGCAAAAACTCAGGACTGCATTAGCCGGGAATCGAACCCAGACCTCCCGCATGGCAGGCGAGAATTCTATCACTGAACCACCAATGCTCCACAGATACTTAATTTTACACTTACTCGTGTACTTTAGTGTATGAAACAAAGCAGGAGTGTCAGGATGTCTTGCCTTGCCATCACCTCCATACATTCTCAAATAAGCCTGGCTAGCTCAGTCGGTAAAGCATGAGACTCTTAATCGCAGGGTCGTGGGTTCGAGCCCCACGTTGTGCGGATGTTTTTTCTTTTCCTGTACCATTGTATGTGGAACACTGTATATTTGCACCACCACAACGCAAATGGCTGTCCTCACTTTCACAAAATGCACTGCCATATCAGCAAAAATTCAGGACTGCATTGGCCGGGAATCGATTCCGGGCCTCACGCGTGGCAGGCGAGAATTCTACCACTGAACCACCAATGCTCCACAGATGCCTAAATTTACACTTACTCATGTACTTTAGTGTATAAAACAAAGCAGGAGTGTCAAGATGCCTTGCCTTGCCATCACCTCCAAGCCTACGTAACCAAGCCCGACTAGCACAGTTGCTAGAGCATAAGACTATTAATCTTAGGGTCATGTATTTGAGCTCCATGTTGGGCAGTTGTTTTTTTCTCTTCCTGTACCATTGTATGTGGAACAGTGTATACTTGCATCACCACAGCGCAAATGGCTGTCCTCACTTTCACAAAATGCACTGCCCTATCAGCAAAAACTCAGGAATGTATTGACCGGGAATTGAACCCGGCCTCCCACGTGGCCGGCTATATTTCTACCACTGAACCACCAATGATCCACAGATGCTTATTTTTAAACTTACTCATGTACTTTAGTGTACAAATCAAAGCAGGAGAGTCAGGATGCCTTCCCTTTCCATAACCACAACTCCTCAGTTACCAAGCACTGCTAACTCAGTCGGTAAAGCATGCGACTCTTAATCTCAGGGTCGTGGGTTCGAGCCCCACATTGGGCGGATGTTTTTTTTCTTTTCCTGTACCATTGTATGTGGAACACTGTCAACTTGCACCACCACAGCGCAAATGGCTGTCCTCACTTTCACAAAATGCACTGCCATATCAGCAAAAATTCAGGACTGCATTGGCCGGGAATCGATTCCGGGCCTCACGCGTGGCAGGCGAGAATTCTACCACTGAACCACCAATGCTCCACAGATGCCTAAATTTACACTTACTCATGTACTTTAGTGTATAAAACAAAGCAGGAGTGTCAAGATGCCTTGCCTTGCCATCACCTCCAAGCCTACGTAACCAAGCCCGACTAGCACAGTTGCTAGAGCATAAGACTATTAATCTTAGGGTCATGTATTTGAGCTCCATGTTGGGCAGTTGTTTTTTTCTCTTCCTGTACCATTGTATGTGGAACAGTGTATACTTGCATCACCACAGCGCAAATGGCTGTCCTCACTTTCACAAAATGCACTGCCCTATCAGCAAAAACTCAGGAATGTATTGACCGGGAATTGAACCCGGCCTCCCACGTGGCCGGCTAGATTTCTACCACTGAACCACCAATGATCCACAGATGCTTAATTTTAGACTTACTCATGTACTTTAGTGTACAAAACAAAGCAGGAGAGTCAGGATGCCTTGCCATCACCACAACGCCTCGGTTACCAAGCATTGCTAACTCAGTCGGTAAAGCATTAGACTCTAAATCTCAGGGTTGTGGGTTCGAGCCCCACATTGGGCGGATGTTTTTTTTCTTTTCCTGTACCATTGTATGTGGAACACTGTCAACTTGCACCACCACAGCGCAAATGGCTGTCCTCACTTTCACAAAATGCACTGCCATATCAGCAAAAACTAAGGACTGCATTGGCCGGGAATCGAACCCGGTCCTCCCGCGTGGCAGGCGAGAATTCTACCACTGAACCACCAATGCTCCACAGATACTTAATTTTACACTTACTCGTGTACTTTAGTGTATGAAACAAAGCAGGAGTGTCAGGATGCCTTGCCTTGCCATCACCTCCACACATTCTCAACCAAGCCTGGCTAGCTCAGTTGGTAGAGCATGAGACTCTTAATCTCAGGGTCGTGGGTTCGAGCCCCATGTTGGGCGGATGTTTTTTCTTTTCCTGTACCATTGTATGTGGAACACTGTATACTTGCACCACAACAGCGCAAATGGCTGTCCTCACTTTCACAAAATACACTGCCATATCAGGAAAAACTCAAGACTGCATTGGCCGGGAATCGATTCCGGGCCTCACGCGTGGCAGGCGAGAATTCTACCACTAAACCACCAATGCTCCACAGATGCCTTATTTTACACTTACTCATGTACTTTAGTGTATAAAACAAAGCAGGAGTGTCAGGATGCCTTGCCTTGCCATCACCTCCAAGCCTACGTAATCAAGCCCGACTAGCACAGTCGCTAGAGCATAAGACTATTAATCTTAGGGTCATGTATTTGAGCTCCATGTTGGGCAGTTGTTTTTTTCTCTTCCTGTACCATTGTATGTGGAACAGTGTATACTTGCATCACCAAAGCGCAAATGGCTGTCCTCACTTTCACAAAATGCACTGCCCTATCAGCAAAAACTCAGGAATGTATTGACCGGGAATTGAACCCGGCCTCCCACGTGGCCGGCTAGATTTCTACCACTGAACCACCAATGATCCACAGATGCTTAATTTTAGACTTACTCATGTACTTTAGTGTACAAAACAAAGCAGGAGAGTCAGGATGCCTTGCCATCACCACAACGCCTCGGTAACCAAGCATTGCTAACTCAGTCGGTAAAGCATGAGACTCTTAATCTCAGGGTTGTGGGTTCGAGCCCCACATTGGGCGGATGTTTTTTCTCTTTTCCTGTACCATTGTATGTGGAACACTGTCAACTTGCACCACCACAGCGCAAATGGCTGTTCTCACTTTCACAAAATGCACTGCCATATCAGCAAAAACTCAGGACTGCATTGGCCGGGAATCGAACCCAGACCTCCCGCATGGCAGGCGAGAATTCTATCACTGAACCACCAATGCTCCACAGATACTTAATTTTACACTTACTCGTGTACTTTAGTGTATGAAACAAAGCAGGAGTGTCAGGATGTCTTGCCTTGCCATCACCTCCATACATTCTCAAATAAGCCTGGCTAGCTCAGTCGGTAAAGCATGAGACTCTTAATCGCAGGGTCGTGGGTTCGAGCCCCACGTTGTGCGGATGTTTTTTCTTTTCCTGTACCATTGTATGTGGAACACTGTATATTTGCACCACCACAGCGCAAATGGCTGTCCTCACTTTCACAAAATACACTGCCATATCAGCAAAAATTCAGGACTGCATTGGCCGGGAATCGATTCCGGGCCTCACGCGTGGCAGGCGAGAATTCTACCACTGAACCACCAATGCTCCACAGATGCCTAAATTTACACTTACTCATGTACTTTAGTGTATAAAACAAAGCAGGAGTGTCAAGATGCCTTGCCTTGCCATCACCTCCAAGCCTACGTAACCAAGCCCGACTAGCACAGTTGCTAGAGCATAAGACTATTAATCTTAGGGTCATGTATTTGAGCTCCATGTTGGGCAGTTGTTTTTTTCTCTTCCTGTACCATTGTATGTGGAACAGTGTATACTTGCATCACCACAGCGCAAATGGCTGTCCTCACTTTCACAAAATGCACTGCCCTATCAGCAAAAACTCAGGAATGTATTGACCGGGAATTGAACCCGGCCTCCCACGTGGCCGGCTAGATTTCTACCACTGAACCACCAATGATCCACAGATGCTTAATTTTAGACTTACTCATGTACTTTAGTGTACAAAACAAAGCAGGAGAGTCAGGATGCCTTGCCTTGCCATCACCACAACTCCTCGGTTACCAAGCATTGCTAACTCAGTCGGTAAAGCTAGAGACTCTTAATCTCAGGGTCGTGGGTTTGAGCCCCACATTGGGCGGATGTTTTTTCTTTTCCTGTACCATTGTATGTGGAACACTGTATACACCATTTCAGCGCAAATGGCTGTCCTCACTTTCACAAAATACACTGCCATATCAGCAAAAACTCAGGACTGCATTGGCCGGGAATCGATTCCGGGCCTCACGCGTGGCAGGCGAGAATTCTACCACTGAACCACCAATGCTCCACAGATGCCTAATTTTACACTTACTCATGTACTTTAGTGTATAAAACAAAGCAGGAGAGTCAGGATGCCTTCCCTTTCCATCCCCACAACTCCTCGGTTACCAAGCATTGCTAACTCAGTCGGTAAAGCATGAGACTCTTAATCTCAGGGTCGTGGGTTTGAGCCCCACATTGGGCGGATGTTTTTTTTCTTTTCCTGTACCATTGTATGTGGAACACTGTCAACTTGCCCCACCACAGCACAAATGGCTGTCCTCACTTTTACAAAATGCACTGCCATATCAGCAAAAACTCAGGACTGCATTGGCCGGGAATCGAACCCGGGCCTCCCGCGTGGCAGGTGAGAATTCTACCACTGAACCACTAATGCTCCACAGATACTTAATTTTACACTTACTCGTGTACTTTAGTGTATGAAACAAAGCAGGAGTGTCAGGATGCCTTGCTTTGCCATCACCTCCATACATTCTCAACCAAGCCTGGCTAGCTCAGTCGGTAGAGCATGAGAGTCTTAATCTCAGGGTCGTGAGTTCGAGCCCCACGTTGGGCGGATGTTTTTTCTTTTCCTGTACCATTGTATGTGGAACACTGTATACTTGCATCACCACAGCGCAAATGGCTGTCCTCACTTTCACAAAATGCACTGCCCTATCAGCAAAAACTCAGGAATGTATTGACCGGAAATTGAACCCGGCCTCCCACGTGGCCGGCTAGATTTCTACCACTGAACCACCAATGATCCACAGATGCTTAATTTTAGACTTACTCATGTACTTTAGT
This sequence comes from Pseudophryne corroboree, assembly GCF_028390025.1. Classification (NCBI taxonomy): domain Eukaryota; kingdom Metazoa; phylum Chordata; class Amphibia; order Anura; family Myobatrachidae; genus Pseudophryne; species Pseudophryne corroboree. The sequence continues at coordinate 440,747,385 of NC_086446.1, forward strand.
GTACAAAACAAAGCAGGAGAGTCAGGATGCCTTGCCTTGCCATCACCACAACTCCTCGGTTACCAAGCATTGCTAACTCAGTCGGTAAAGCATGAGACTCTTAATCTCAGGGTCGTGGGTTCGAGCCCCACATTGGGCGGATGTTTTTTTTCTTTTCCTGTACCATTGTATGTGGAACACTATCAACTTGCCCCACCACAGCACAAATGGCTGTCCTCATTTTCACAAAATGCACTGCCATATCAGCAAAAACTCAGGACTGCATTGGCTGGGAATTGAACACGGGGCTCCCGCGTGGCAGGCGAGAATTCTACCACTGAACCACCAATGCTCCACAGATTCTTAATTTTACACTTACTCGTGTACTTTAGTGTATGAAACAAAGCAGGAGTGTCAGGATGCCTTGCCTTGCCATCATCTCCATACATTCACAACCAAGCCTGGCTAGCTCAGTCGGTAGAGCATGAGACTCTTAATCTCAGGGTCGTGGGTTCGAGCCCCACGTTGGGCGGATGTTTTTTCTTTTCCTGTACCATTGTATGTGGAACACTGTATACACCACCACAGCGCAAATGGCTGTCCTCACTTTCACAAAATACACTGCCATATCAGCAAAAACTCAGGACTGCATTGGCCTGGAATCAATTCCGGGTCTCACGCGTGGCAGGCGAGAATTCTACCACTGAACCACCAATGCTCCACAGATGCCTAATTTTACACTTACTCATGTACTTTAGTGTATAAAACAAAGCAGGAGTGTCAGGATGCCTTGCCTTGCCATCACCTCCAAGCCTAAGTAACCAAGCCCGACTAGCACAGTCGCTAGATCATAAGACTATTAATCTTAGGGTCATGTATTTGAGCTCCATGTTGGGCAGTTGTTTTTTTCTCTTCCTGTACCATTGTATGTGGAACAGTGTATACTTGCATCACCACAGCGCAAATGGCTGTCCTCACTTTCACAAAATGCACTGCCCTATCAGCAAAAACTCAGGAATGTATTGACCGGGAATTGAACCCGGCCTCCCACGTGGCCGGCTAGATTTCTACCACTGAACCACCAATGATCCACAGATGCTTAATTTTAGACTTACTCATGTACTTTAGTGTACAAAACAAAGCAGGAGAGGCAGGATGCCTTGCCTTGCCATCACCACAACTCCTCGGTTACCAAGCATTGCTAACTCAGTCGGTAAAGCTTGAGACTCTTAATCTCAGGGTCGTGGGTTCGAGCCCCACATTGGGCGGATGTTTTTTTTCTTTTCCTGTACCATTGTATGTGGAACACTGTCAACTTACCCCACCACAGCACAAATGGCTGTCCTCACTTTCACAAAATGCACTGCCATATCAGCAAAAACTCAGGACTGCATTGGCCGGGAATCGAACCCGGGCCTCCCGCGTGGCAGGCGAGAATTCTACCACTGAACCACCAATGCTCCACAGACACTTAATTTTACACTTACTCGTGTACTTTAGTGTATGAAACAAAGCAGGAGGGTCAGGATGCCTTGCCTTGCCATCTCCTCCAAGCCTACGTAACCATGCCCGACTAGCACAGTCGCTAGAGCATAAGACTATTAATCTTAGGGTCATGTATTTGAGCTCCATGTTGGGCAGTTGTTTTTTTCTCTTCCTGTACCATTGTATGTGGAACAGTGTATACTTGCATCACCACAGCGCAAATGGCTGTCCTCACTTTCACAAAATGCACTGCCCTATCAGCAAAAACTCAGGAATGTATTGACCGGGAATTGAACCCGGCCTCCCACGTGGCCGGCTAGATTTCTACCACTGAACCACCAATGATCCACAGATGCTTATTTTTAAACTTACTCATGTACTTTAGTGTACAAAACAAAGCAGGAGAGTCAGGATGCCTTCCCTTTCCATCACCACAACTCCTCGGTTACCAAGCATTGCTAACTCAGTCGGTAAAGCATGAGACTCTTAATCTCAGGGTCGTGGGTTCGAGCCCCACATTGGGTGGATGTTTTTTTTCTTTTCCTGTACCATTGTATGTGGAACACTGTCAACTTGCACCGCCACAGCGCAAATGGCTGTCCTCACTTTCACAAAATGCACTGCCATATCAGCAAAAACTCAGGACTGCATTGGCCGGGTATCGAACCCAGGCCTCCCGCGTGGCAGGCGAGAATTCTACCACTGAACCACCAATGCTCCACAGATACTTAATTTTACACTTACTCATGTACTTTAGTGTATGAAACAAAGCAGGAGTGTCAGGATGCCTTGCCTTGCCATCACCTCCATACATTCTCAACCAAGCCTGGCTAGCTCAGTCGGTAGAGCATGAGACTCTTAATCTCAGGGTTGTGGGTTCGAGCCCCACGTTGGGAGGATGTTTTTTCTTTTCCTGTACCATTGTATGTGGAACACTGTATACTTGCACCACCACAGCGCAAATGGCTGTCCTCACTTTCACAAAATACACTGCCATATCAGCAAAAACTCAGGACTGCATTGGCCGGGAATCGATTCCGGGCCTCACGCGTGGCAGGCGAGAATTCTACCACTGAACCACCAATGCTCCACAGATGCCTAAATTTACACTTACTCATGTACTTTAGTGTATAAAACAAAGCAGGAGTGTCAAGATGCCTTGCCTTGCCATCACCTCCAAGCCTACGTAACCAAGCCCGACTAGCACAGTTGCTAGAGCATAAGACTATTAATCTTAGGGTCATGTATTTGAGCTCCATGTTGGGCAGTTGTTTTTTTCTCTTCCTGTACCATTGTATGTGGAACAGTGTATACTTGCATCACCACAGCGCAAATGGCTGTCCTCACTTTCACAAAATGCACTGCCCTATCAGCAAAAACTCAGGAATGTATTGACCGGGAATTGAACCCGGCCTCCCACGTGGCTGGCTAGATTTCTACCACTGAACCACCAATGATCCACAGATGCTTAATTTTAGACTTACTCATGTACTTTAGTGTACAAAACAAAGCAGGAGAGTCAGGATGCCTTGCCTTGCCATCACCACAACTCCTCGGTTACCAAGCATTGCTAACTCAGTCGGTAAAGCTAGAGACTCTTAATCTCAGGGTCGTGGGTTTGAGCCCCACATTGGGCGGATGTTTTTTTTCTTTTCCTGTACCATTGTATGTGGAACACTGTCAACTTGCCCCACCACAGCACAAATGGCTGTCCTCACTTTTACAAAATGCACTGCCATATCAGCAAAAACTCAGGACTGCATTGGCCGGGAATCGAACCCGGGCCTCCCACGTGGCAGGCGATAATTCTACCACTGAACCACTAATGCTCCACAGATACTTAATTTTACACTTACTCGTGTACTTTAGTGTATGAAACAAAGCAGGAGTGTCAGGATGCCTTGCCTTGCCATCACCTCCATACATTCTCACCCAAGCCTGGCTAGCTCAGTCGGTAGAGCATGAGAGTCTTAATCTCAGGGTCGTGAGTTCGAGCCCCACGTTGGGCGGATGTTTTTTCTTTTCCTGTACCATTGTATGTGGAACACTGTAAACTTGCACCACCACAGCGCAAATGGCTGTCCTCACTTTCACAAAATACACTGCCATATCAGCAAAAACTCAGGACTGCATTGGCCGGGAATTGATTCCGGGCCTCACGCGTGGCAGGCGAGAATTCTACCACTGAACCACCAATGCTCCACAGATGCCTAATTTTACACTTACTCATGTACTTTAGTGTATAAAACAAAGCAGGAGTGTCAGGATGCCTTGACTTGCCATCACCTCCAAGCCTAAGTAACCAAGCCCGACTAGCACAGTCACTAGAGCATAAGACTATTAATCTTAGGGTCATGTATTTGAGCTCCATGTTGGGCAGTTGTTTTTTTCTCTTCCTGTACCATTGTATGTGGAACAGTGTATACTTGCATCACCACAGCGCAAATGGCTGTCCTCACTTTCTCAAAATGCACTGCCCTATCAGCAAAAACTCAGGAATGTATTGACCAGAAATTGAACCCGGCCTCCCACGTGGCCGGCTAGATTTCTACCACTGAACCACCAATGATCCACAGATGCTTAATTTTAGACTTACTCATGTACTTTAGTGTACAAAACAAAGCAGGAGAGTCAGGATGCCTTGCCTTGCCATCACCACAACTCCTCGGTTACCAAGCATTGCTAACTCAGTCGGTAAAGCATGAGACTCTTAATCTCAGGGTCGTGGGTTCGAGCCCCACATTGGGCAGATGTTTTTTTCTTTTCCTGTACCATTGTATGTGGAACACTATCAACTTGCCCCACCACAGCACAAATGGCTGACCTCACTTTCACAAAATGCACTGCCATATCAGCAAAAACTCAGGACTGCATTGGCCGGGAATTGAACACAGGGCTCCCGCGTGGCAGGCGAGAATTCTACCACTGAACCACCAATGCTCCACAGATACTTAATTTTACACTTACTCGTGTACTTTAGTGTATGAAACAAAGCAGGAGTGTCAGGATGCCTTGCCTTGCCATCACCTCCATACATTCACAACCAAGCCTGGCTAGCTCAGTCGGTAGAGCATGAGACTCTTAATCTCAGGGTCGTGGGTTCGAGCCCCACGTTGGGCGGATGTTTTTTCTTTTCCTGTACCATTGTATGTGGAACACTGTATACACCACCACAGCGCAAATGGCTGTCCTCACTTTCACAAAATACACTGCCATATCAGCAAAAACTCAGGACTGCATTGGCCGGGAATCGATTCCGGGCCTCACGCGTGGCAGGCGAGAATTCTACCACTGAACCACCAATGCTCCACAGATGCCTAATTTTACACTTACTCATGTACTTTAGTGTATAAAACAAAGCAGGAGAGTCAGGATGCCTTCCCTTTCCATCACCACAACTCCTCGGTTACCAAGCATTGCTAACTCAGTCGGTAAAGCATGAGACTCTTAATCTCAGGGTCGTGGGTTTGAGCCCCACATTGGGCGGATATTTTTTTTCTTTTCCTGTACCATTGTATGTGGAACACTGTCAACTTGCCCCACCACAGCACAAATGGCTGTCCTCACTTTTACAAAATGCACTGCCATATCAGCAAAAACTCAGGACTGCATTGGCCGGGAATCGAACCCGGGCCTCCCGCGTGGCAGGTGAGAATTCTACCACTGAACCACTAATGCTCCACAGATACTTAATTTTACACTTACTCGTGTACTTTAGTGTATGAAACAAAGCAGGAGTGTCAGGATGCCTTGCCTTGCCATCACCTCCATACATTCTCAACCAAGCCTGGCTAGCTCAGTCGGTAGAGCATGAGAGTCTTAATCTCAGGGTCGTGAGTTTGAGCCCCACGTTGGGTGGATGTTTTTTCTTTTCCTGTACCATTTTATGTGGAACACTGTATACTTGCACCACCACAGCGCAAATGGCTGTCCTCACTTTCACAAAATACACTGCCATATCAGCAAAAACTCAGGACTGCATTGGCCGGGAATCGATTCCGGGCCTCACGCGTGGCAGGCGAGAATTCTACCACTGAACCACCAATGCTCCACAGATGCCTAATTTTACACTTACTCATGTACTTTAGTGTATAAAACAAAGCAGGAGTGTCAGGATGCCTTGCCTTGCCATCACCTCCAAGCCTAAGTAACCAAGCCCGACTAGCACAGTCGCTAGAGCATAAGACTATTAATCTTAGGGTCATGTATTTGAGCTCCATGTTGGGCAGTTGTTTTTTTCTCTTCCTGTACCATTGTATGTGGAACAGTGTATACTTGCATCACCACAGCGCAAATGGCTGTCCTCACTTTCACAAAATGCACTGCCCTATCAGCAAAAACTCAGGAATGTATTGACCGGAAATTGAACCCGGCCTCCCACGTGGCCGGCTAGATTTCTACCACTGAACCACCAATGATCCACAGATGCTTAATTTTAGACCTACTCATGTACTTTAGTGTACAAAACAAAGCAGGAGAGTCAGGATGCCTTGCCTTGCCATCACCACAACTCCTCGGTTACCAAGCATTGCTAACTCAGTCGGTAAAGCATGAGACTCTTAATCTAAGGGTCGTGGGTTCGAGCCCCACATTGGGCGGATGTTTTTTTTCTTTTCCTGTACCATTGTATGTGGAACACTATCAACTTGCCCCACCACAGCACAAATGGCTGTCCTCACTTTCACAAAATGCACTGCCATATCAGCAAAAACTCAGGACTGCATTGGCCGGGAATTGAACACGGGGCTCCCGCGTTGCAGGCGAGAATTCTACCACTGAACCACCAATCCTCTACAGATACTTAATTTTACACTTACTCGTGTACTTTAGTGTATGAAACAAAGCAGGAGTGTCAGGATGCCTTGCCTTGCCATCACCTCCATACATTCACAACCAAGCCTTGCTAGCTCAGTCGGTAGAGCATGAGACTCTTAATCTCAGGGTCGTGGGTTCGAGCCCCACGTTGGGCGGATGTTTTTTCTTTTCCTGTACCATTGTATGTGGAACACTGTATACACCACCACAGCGCAAATGGCTATCCTCACTATCACAAAATACACTGCCATATCAGCAAAAACTCAGGACTGCATTGGCCGGGAATCGATTCCGGGCCTCACGCGTGGCAGGCGAGAATTCTACCACTGAACCACCAATGCTCCACAGATGCCTAATTTTACACTTACTCATGTACTTTAGTGTATAAAACAAAGCAGGAGTGTCAGGATGCCTTGCCTTGCCATCACCTCCAAGCCTACGTAACCTAGCCCGACTAGCACAGTCGCTAGAGCATAAGACTATTAATCTTAGGGTCATGTATTTGAGCTCCATGTTGGGCAGTTGTTTTTTTCTCTTCCTGTACCATTGTATGTGGAACAGTGTATACTTGCATCACCACAGCGCAAATGGCTGTCCTCACTTTCACAAAATGCACTGCCCTATCAGCAAAAACTCAGGAATGTATTGACCGGGAATTGAACCCGGCCTCCCACGTGGCCGGCTATATTTCTACCACTGAACCACCAATGATCCACAGATGCTTATTTTTAAACTTACTCATGTACTTTAGTGTACAAAACAAAGCAGGAGAGGCAGGATGCCTTGCCTTGCCATCACCACAACTCCTCGGTTACCAAGCATTGCTAACTCAGTCGGTAAAGCATGAGACTCTTAATCTCAGGGTCGTGGGTTCAAGCCCCACATTGGGCGGATGTTTTTTTTCTTTTCCTGTACCATTGTATGTGGAACACTGTCAACTTGCCCCACCACAGCACAAATGGCTGTCCTCACTTTCACAAAATGCACTGCCATATCAGCAAAAACTCAGGACTGCATTGGCCGGGTATCGAACCCGGGCCTCCCGCGTGGCAGGCGAGAATTGTACCACTGAACCACCAATGCTCCACAGATGCTTAATTTTACACTTACTCGTGTACTTTAGTGTATGAAACAAAGCAGGAGTGTCAGGATGCCTTGCCTTGCCATCACCTCCACACATTTTCAACCAAGCCTGGCTAGCTCAGTTGGTAGAGCATGAGACTCTTAATCTCAGGGTCGTGGGTTCGAGCCCCACGTTGGGCGGATGTTTTTTCTTTTCCTGTACCATTGTATGTGGAACACTGTATACTTGCACCACCACAGCGCAAATGGCTGTCCTCACTTTCACAAAATACACTGCCATATCAGCAAAAACTCAGGACTGCATTGGCCGGGAATCGATTCCGGGCCTCACGCGTGGCAGGCAAGAATTCTACCACTGAACCACCAATGCTCCACAGATGCCTAATTTTACACTTACTCATGTACTTTAGTGTATAAAACAAAGCAGGAGTGTCAGGATGCCTTGCCTTGCCATCTTCTCCAAGCCTACGTAACCATGCCCGACTAGCACAGTCGCTAGAGCATAAGACTATTAATCTTAGGGTCATGTATTTGAGCTCCATGTTGGGCAGTTGTTTTTTTCTCTTCCTGTACCATTGTATGTGGAACAGTGTATACTTGCATCACCACAGCGCAAATGGCTGTCCTCACTTTCACAAAATGCACTGCCCTATCAGCAAAAACTCAGGAATGTATTGACCGGGAATTGAACCCGGCCTCCCACGTGGCCGGCTAGATTTCTACCACTGAACCACCAATGATCCACAGATGCTTATTTTTAAACTTACTCATGTACTTTAGTGTACAAAACAAAGCAGGATAGTCAGGATGCCTTCCCTTTCCATCACCACAACTCCTCGGTTACCAAGCATTGCTAACTCAGTCGGTAAAGCATGAGACTCTTAATCTCAGGGTCGTGGGTTCGAGCCCCACATTGGGCGGATGTTTTTTTTCTTTTCCTGTACCATTGTATGTGGAACACTGTCAACTTGCACCACCACAGCGCAAATGGCTGTCCTCACTTTCACAAAATGCACTGCCATATCAGCAAAAACTCAGGACTGCATTGGCCGGGTATCGAACCCGGGCCTCCCGCGTGGCAGGCGAGAATTCTACCACTGAACCACCAATGCTCCACAGATACTTAATTTTACACTTACTCGTGTACTTTAGTGTATGAAACAAAGCAGAAGTGTCAGGATGCCTTGCCTTGCCATCACCTCCATACATTCTCAACCAAGCCTGGCTAGCTCAGTCGGTAGAGCATGAGACTCTTAATCTCAGGGTCGTGGGTTCGAGCCCCACGTTGGGCGGATGTTTTTTCTTTTCCTGTACCATTGTATGTGGAACACTGTATACTTGCACCACCACAGCGCAAATGGCTGTCCTCACTTTCACAAAATACACTGCCATATCAGCAAAAACTCAGGACTGCATTGGCCAGGAATCGAACCCGGGCCTCCCGCGTGGCAGGCCAGAATTCTACCACTGAACCACCAATGCTCCACAGATACTTAATTTTACACTTACTCGTGTACTTTAGTGTATGAAACAAAGCAGGAGTGTCAGGATGCCTTGCCTTGCCATCACCTCCATATATGCTCAACCAAGCCTGGCTAGCTCAGTCGGTAAAGCATGAGACTCTTAATCTCAGGGTCGTGGGTTCGATCCCCACATTGGGCGGATGTTTTTTTTCTTTTCCTGTACCATTGTATGTGGAACACTGTCAACTTGCACCACCACAGCGCAAATGGCTGTCCTCACTTTCACAAAATGCACTGCCATATCAGCAGAAACTCAAGACTGCATTGGCCGGGAATCGAACCCGGGCCTCCCGCGTGGCAGGCGAGAATTCTACCACTGAACCACCAATGCTCCACAGATACTTAATTTTACACTTACTCGTGTACTTTAGTGTATGAAACAAAGCAGGAGTGTCAGGATGCCTTGCCTTGCCATCACCTCCATACATTCACAACCAAGCCTGGCTAGCTCAGTCGGTAGAGCATGAGACTCTTAATCTCAGGGTCGTGGGTTCGAGCCCAACGTTGGGCGGATGTTTTTTCTTTTCCTGTACCATTGTATGTGGAACACTGTATACTTGCACCACCACAGCGCAAATGGCTGTCCTCACTTTCACAAAATACACTGCCATATCAGCAAAAACTCAGGACTGCATTGGCCGGGAATCGATTCCAGGCCTCACGCGTGGCAGGCGATAATTCTACCACTGAACCACCAATGCTCCACAGATGCCTAATTTTACACTTACTCATGTACTTTAGTGTATAAAACAAAGCCGGAGTGTCAGGATGCCTTGCCTTGCCATCTCCTCCAAGCCTACGTAACCATGCCCGACTAGCACAGTCGCTAGAGCATAAGACTATTAATCTTAGGGTCATGTATTTGAGCTCCATGTTGGGCAGTTGTTTTTTTCTCTTCCTGTACCATTGTATGTGGAACAGTGTATACTTGCATCACCACAGCGCAAATGGCTGTCCTCACTTTCACAAAATGCACTGCCCTATCAGCAAAAACTCAGGAATGTATTGACCGGGAATTGAACCCGGCCTCCCACGTGGCCGGCTAGATTTCTACCACTGAACCACCAATGATCCACAGATGCTTATTTTTAAACTTACTCATGTACTTTAGTGTACAAAACAAAGCAGGAGAGTCAGGATGCCTTCCCTTTCCATCACCACAACTCTTCGGTTACCAAGCATTGCTAACTCAGTCGGTAAAGCATGAGACTCTTAATCTCAGGGTCGTGGGTTCGAGCCCCACATTGGGCGGATGTTTTTTTTCTTTTCCTGTACCATTGTATGTGGAACACTGTCAACTTGCACCACCACAGCGCAAATGGCTGTCCTCACTTTCACAAAATGCACTGCCATGTCAGCAAAAACTCAGGACTGCATTGGCCGAGTATCGAACCCGGGCCTCCCGCGTGGCAGGCGAGAATTCTACCACTGAACCACCAATGCTCCACAGATACTTAATTTTACACTTACTTGTGTACTTTAGTGTATGAAACAAAGCAGGAGTGTCAGGATGCCTTGCCTTGCCATCACCTCCATACATTCTCAACCAAGCCTGGCTAGCTCAGTTGGTAGAGCATGAGACTCTTAATCTCAGGGTCGTGGGTTCGAGCCCCACGTTGGGCGGATGTTTTATCTTTTCCTGTACCATTGTATGTGGAACACTGTCAACTTGCACCACCAGAGCGCAAATGGCTGTCCTCACTTTCACAAAATACTCTGCCATATCAGCAAAAACTCAGGACTGCATTGGCCGGGAATCGATTCCGGGCCTCACGAGTGGCAGGCGAGAATTCTACCACTGAACCACCAATGCTCCACAGATGCCTAATTTTACACTTACTCATGTACTTTAGTGTATAAAACAAAGCAGGAGTGTCAGGATGCCTTGCCATCACCTCCAAGCCTACGTAACCAAGCCCGACTAGCACAGTCGCTAGAGCATAAGACTATTAATCTTAGGGTCATGTATTTGAGCTCCATGTTGGGCAGTTGGCTAGCTCAGTCGGTAGAGCATAAGACTCTTAATCTCAGGGTCGTGGGTTCGAGCCCCACGTTGGGTGGATGTTTTTTCTTTTCCTGTACCATTGTATGTGGAACACTGTATACTTGCACCACCACAGCGCAAATGGCTGTCCTCACTTTCACAAAATGCACTGCCCTATCAGCAAAAACTCAGGAATGTATTGACCGGGAATTGAACCCGGCCTCCCACGTGGCCGGCTAGATTTCTACCACTGAACCACCAATGATCCACAGATGCTTAATTTTAGACTTACTCATGTACTTTAGTGTACAAAACAAAGCAGGAGAGTCAGGATGCCTTGCCTTGCCATCACCACTACTCCTCGGTTACCAAGCATTGCTAACTCAGTCGGTAAAGCATGAGACTCTTAATCTCAGGGTCGTGGGTTCGAGCCCCACATTGGTCGGATGGTTTTTTTCTTTTCCTGTACCACTGCCATATCAGCAAAAAGTCAGGACTGCATTGGCCGGAAATCGAACCCGGGCCTCCCGCGTGGCAGGCGAGAATTCTACCACTGAACCACCAATGCTCCACAGATACTTAACTTTACACTTACTCGTGTACTTTAGTGTATGAAATAAAGCAGGAGTGTCAGGATGCCATGCCTTGCCATCACCTCCATACATTCTCAACCAAGCCTGGCTAGCTCCCACGTTAGGCGGATGTTTTTTCTTTTCCTGTACCATTGTATGTGGAACACTGTCAACTTGCACCACCACAGCGCAAATGGCTGTCCTCACTTTCACAAAATACACTGCCATATCAGCAAAAACTCAGGACTGCATTGGCCGGGAATCGATTCCGGGCCTCACGAGTGGCAGGCGAGAATTCTACCACTGAACCACCAATGCTCCACAGATGCCTTGCCATCACCTCCAAGCCTACGTAACCAAGCCCGACTAGCACTTTCACAAAATGCACTGCCCTATCAGCAAAAACTCAGGAATGTATTGACCGGGAATTGAACCCGGCCTCCCACGTGGCCGGCTAGATTTCTACCACTGAACCACCAATGATCCACAGATGCTTAATTTTAGACTTACTCATGTACTTTAGTGTACAAAACAAAGCAGGAGAGTCAGGATGCCTTGCCTTGCCATCACCACAACTCCTCGGTTACCAAGCATTGCTAACTCAGTCGGTAAAGCATGAGACTCTTAATCTCAGGGTCGTGGGTTCGAGCCCCACGTTGGGCGGCTGTTTTTTCTTTTCCTGTACCATTGTATGTGGAACACTGTATACTTGCACCACCACAGCGCAAATGGCTTTCCTCACTTTCACAAAATGCACTGCCATATCAGCAAAAACTCAGGACTGCATTGGCCGGGAATCGAACCCAGGCCTCCCGCGTGGCAGACAAGAATTCTTCCACTGAACCACCAATGCTCCACAGGTACTTAATTTTACACTTACTCATGTACTTTAGTGTATAAAACAAAGCAGGAGTGTCAGGATGCCTTGCCTTGCCATCACCTCCAAGCCTACGTAACCAAGCCCGACTAGCACAGTCGCTAGAGCATAAGACTATTAATCTTAGGGTCATGTATTTGAGCTCCATGTTGAGCAGTTGTTTTTTTCTCTTCCTTTACCATTGTATGTGGAACAGTGTATACTTGCATCACCACAGCGCAAATGGCTGTCCTCACTTTCACAAAATGCACTGCCATATCAGCAAAAACTCAGGACTGCATTGGCCGGGAATCGAACCCAGGCCTCCCGCGTGGCAGACGAGAATTCTACCACTGAACCACCAATGCTCCACAGATGTTTAATTTTAGACTTACTCATGTACTTTAGTGTACAAAACAAAGCAGGAGAGTCAGGATGCCTTGCCTTGCCATCACCACAACTCCTCGGTTACCAAGCATTGCTAACTCAGTCGGTAAAGCATGAGACTCTTAATCTCAGGGTCGTGGGTTCGAGCCCTACATTGGGCGGATGTTTTTTTTCTTTTCCTGTACCATTGTATGTGGAACACTGTCAACTTGCACCACCACAGCGCAAATGGCTGTCCTCACTTTCACAAAATGCACTGCCATATCAGCAAAAACTTAGGACTGCATTGGCCGGGAATCGAACCCAGACCTCCCGCGTGGCAGGCGAGAATTCTACCACTGAACTACCAATGCTCCACAGGTACTTAATTTTACACTTACTCGTGTACTTTAGTGTATGAAACAAAGCAGGAGTGTCAGGATGCCTTGCCTTGCCTTGCCATCACCTCCATACATTCGCAACCAAGCCTGGCTAGCTCAGTCGGTAAAGCATGAGACTCTTAATCTCAGGGTCGTGGGTTCGAGCCCCACGTTGGTTGAATGTTTTTTCTTTTCCTGTACCATTGTATGTGGAACACTGTATACATGCACCACCACAGCGCAAATGGCTGTCCTCACTTTCACAAAATACACTGCCATATCAGCAAAAACTCAGGACTGCATTGGCCGGGAATCGATTCCGGGCCTCACGAGTGGTAGTCGAGAATTCTACCACTGAACCACCAATGCTCCACAGATGCCTAATTTTACACTTACTCATGTACTTTAGTGTATTAAACAAAGCAGGAGTGTCAGGATGCCTTGCCTTGCCATCACCTCCAAGCCTACGTAACAAAGCCCGACTAGCACAGTCGCTAGAGCATAAGACTATTAATCTTAGGGTCATGTATTTGAGCTCCATGTTGGGCAGTTGTTTTTTTCTCTTCCTTTACCATTGTATGTGGAACAGTGTATACTTGCATCACCACAGCGCAAATGGCTGTCCTCACTTTCACAAAATGCACTGCCATATCAGCAAAAACTCAGGACTGCATTAGCCGGGAATCGAACCCGGGCCTCCCGCGTGGCAGGCGAGAATTCTACCACTGAACCACCAATGCTCCACAGGTACTTAATTTTACACTTACTCATGTACTTTAGTGTATAAAACAAAGCAGGAGTGTCAGGATGCCTTGCCTTGCCATCACCTCCAAGCCTACGTAACCAAGCCCGACTAGCACAGTCGCTAGAGCATAAGACTATAAATCTTAGGGTCATGTATTTGAGCTCCATGTTGGGCAGTTGTTTTTTTCTCTTCCTGTACCATTATATGTGGAACAGTGTTTACTTGCATCACCACAGCGCAAATGGCTGTCCTCACTTTCACAAAATGCACTGCCCTATCAGCAAAAACTCAGGAATGTATTGACCGGGAATTGAACCCGGCCTCCCACGTGGCCGGCTAGATTTCTACCACTGAACCACCAATGATCCACAGATGTTTAATTTTAGACTTACTCATGTACTTTAGTGTACAAAACAAAGCAGGAGAGTCAGGATGCCTTGCCTTGCCATCACCACAACTCCTCGGTTACCAAGCATTGCTAACTCAGTCGGTAAAGCTTGAGACTCTTAATCTCAGGGTCGTGGGTTCGAGACCTACATTGGGCGGATGTTTTTTTTCTTTTCCTGTACCATTGTATGTGGAACACTGTCAACTTGCACCACCACAGCGCAAATGGCTGTCCTCACTTTCACAAAATGCACTGCCATATCAGCAAAACTTAGGACTGCATTGGCCGGGAATCGAACCCAGGCCTCCCGAGTTGCAGGCGAGAATTCTACCACTGAACCACCAATGCTCCACAAGTACTTAATTTTACACTTACTCGTGTACTTTAGTGTATGAAACAAAGCAGGAGTGTCAGGATGCCTTGCCTTGCCTTGCCATCACCTCCATACATTCGCAACCAAGCCTGGCTAGCTCAGTCGGTAGAACATGAAACTCTTAATCTCAGGGTCGTGGGTTCGAGCCCCACGTTGGGTGGATGTTTTTTCTTTTCCTGTACCATTGTATGTGGAACAGTGTATACATGCACCACCACAGCGCAAATGGCTGTCCTCACTTTCACAAAATACACTGCCATATCAGCAAAAACTCAGGACTGCATTGGCCGGGAATCGATTCCGGGCCTCACGCGTGGCAGGCGAGAATTCTACCACTGAACCACCAATGCTCCACAGATGCCTAATTTTACACTTACTCATGTACTTTAGTGTATAAAACAAAGCAGGAGTGTCAGGATGCCTTGCCTTGCCATCACCTCCATACATTCTCAACCAAGCCTGGCTAGCTCAGTCGGTAGAGCATGAGACTCTTAATCTCAGGGTCGTGGGTTCGAGCCCCACGTTGGGCGGATGTTTTTTCTTTTCCTGTACCATTGTATGTGGAACAATGTATACTTGCACCACCACAGCGCAAATGGCTGTCCTCACTTTCACAAAATGCACTGCCCTATTAGCAAAAACTCAGGAATGTATTGACCGGGAATTGAACCCGGCCTCCCACGTGGCCGGCTAGATTTCTACCACTGAACCACCAATGATCCACAGATGCTTAATTTTAGACTTACTCATGTACTTTAGTGTACAAAACAAAGCAGGAGAGTCAGGATGCCTTGCCTTGCCATCACCACAACTCCTCGGTTACCAAGCATTGCTAACTCAGTCGGTAAAGAATGATACTCTTAATCTCAGGGTCGTTGGTTCAAGCCCCACATTGGGCGGATGTTTTTTTTCTTTTCCTGTACCATTGTATGTGGAACACTGTCAACTTGCACCACCACAGCGCAAATGGCTGTCCTCACTTTCACAAAATGCACTGCCATATCAGCAAAAATTTAGGACTGCATTGGCCGGAAATCGAAACCGGGCCTCCCGCGTGGCAGGTGAGAATTCTACCACTGAACCACCAATGCTCCACAGATACTTAACTTTACACTTACTCGTGTACTTTAGTGTATGAAATAAAGCAGGAGTGTCAGGATGCCTTGCCTTGCCATCACCTCCATACATTCTCAACCAATCCTGGCTAGCTCAGTCGGTAGAGCATGAGACTCTTAATCTCAGGGTTGTGGGTTCGAGCCCCACGTTGGGCGGATGTTTTTTCTTTTCCTGTACCATTGTATGTGGAACACTGTCAACTTGCACCACCACAGCGCAAATGGCTGTCCTCACTTTCACAAAATACACTGCCATATCAGCAAAAACTCAGGACTGCATTGGCCGGGAATCGATTCCGGGCCTCATGAGTGGCAGGCGAGAATTCTACCACTGAATCACCAATGCTCCACAGATGCCTAATTTTACACTTACTCATGTACTTTAGTGTATAAAACAAAGCAGGAGTGTCAGGATGCCTTGCCTTGCCATCACCTCCAAACCTACGTAACCAAGCCCGACTAGCACAGTCGCTAGAGCATAAGACTATTAATCTTAGGGTCATGTATTTGAGCTCCATGTTGAGCAGTTGTTTTTTTCTCTTCCTTTACCATTGTATGTGGAACAGTGTATACTTGCATCACCACAGCGCAAATGGCTGTCCTCACTTTCACAAAATGCACTGCCATATCAGCAAAAACTCAGGACTGCATTGGCCGGGAATTGAACCCGGCCTCCCACGTGGCCGGCTAGATTTCTACCACTGAACCACCAATGATCCACAGATGTTTAATTTTAGACTTACTGATGTACTTTAGTGTACAAAACAAAGCAGGAGAGTCAGGATGCCTTGCCTTGCCATCACCACAACTCCTCGGTTACCAAGCATTGCTAACTCAGTCGGTAAAGCATGAGACTCTTAATCTCAGGGTCGTGGGTTCGAGCCCTACATTGGGCGGATGTTTTTTTTCTTTTCCTGTACCATTGTATGTGGAACACTGTCAACTTGCACCACCACAGCGCAAATGGCTGTCCTCACTTTCACAAAATGCACTGCCATATCAGCAAAAACTTAGGACTGCATTGGCCGGGAATCGAACCCAGACCTCCCGCGTGGCAGGCGAGAATTCTACCACTGAACGACCAATGCTCCACAGGTACTTAATTTTACACTTACTCGTGTACTTTAGTGTATGAAACAAAGCAGGAGTGTCAGGATGCCTTGCCTTGCCTTGCCATCACCTCCATACATTCGCAACCAAGCCTGGCTAGCTCAGTCGGTAAAGCATGAGACTCTTAATCTCAGAGTCGTGGGTTCGAGTCCCACGTTGGTTGGATGTTTTTTCTTTTCCTGTACCATTGTATGTGGAACACTGTATACATGCACCACCACAGCGCAAATGGCTGTCCTCACTTTCACAAAATACACTGCCATATCAGCAAAAACTCAGGACTGCATTGGCCGGGAATCGATTCCGGGCCTCACGCGTGGCAGGCGAGAATTCTACCACTGAACCACCAATGCTCCACAGATGCCTAATTTTACACTTACTCATGTACTTTAGTGTATAAAACAAAGCAGGAGTGTCAGGATGCCTTGCCTTTCCATCACCTCCAAGCCTACGTAACCAAGCCCGACTAGCACAGTCGCTACAGCATAAGACTATTAATCTTAGGGTCATGTATTTGAGCTCCATGTTGGGCAGTTGTTTTTTTCTCTTCCTTTACCATTGTATGTGGAACAGTGTATACTTGCATCACCACAGCGCAAATGGCTGTCCTCACTTTCACAAAATGCACTGCCCTATCAGCAAAAACTCAGGAATGTATTGACCGGGAATTGAACCCGGCCTCCCACGTGGCCGGCTAGATTTCTACAACTGAACCACCAATGATCCACAGATGCTTAATTTTAGACTTACTCATGTACTTTAGTGTACAAAACAAAGCAGGAGAGTCAGGATGCCTTGCCTTGCCATCACCACAACTCCTCGGTTACCAAGCATTGCTAACTCAGTCGATAAAGCATGAGACTCTTAATCTCAGGGTCGTGGGTTCGAGCCCCACATTGGTCGGATGTTTTTTTTCTTTTCCTGTACCATTGTTTGTGGAACACTGTCAACTTGCACCACCACAGCGCAAATGGCTGTCCTCACTTTCACAAAATGCACTGCCATATCAGCAAAAACTCAGGACTGCATAGGCCGGGAATCGAACCCGGGCCTCCCACGTGGCAGGCAAGAATTCTACCACTGAACCACCAATGCTCCACAGGTACTTAATTTTACACTTACTCGTGTACTTTAGTGTATGAAACAAAGCAGGAGTGTCAGGATGCCTTGCCTTGCCATCACCTCCATACATTCTCTACCAAGCCTGGCTAGCTCAGTTGGTAGAGCATGAGACTCTTAATCTCAGGGTCGTGGGTTCGAGCCCCACGTTGGCCGGATGTTTTTTCTTTTCCTGTACCATTGTATGTGGAACACTGTCAACTTGCACCACCACAGCGCAAATGGCTGTCCTCACTTTCACAAAATACACTGCCATATCAGCAAAAACTCAGGACTGCATTGGCAGGGAATCGATTCCGGGCCTCACGAGTGGCAGGCGAGAATTCTACCACTGAACCACCAATGCTCCACAGATGCCTAATTTTACACTTACTCATGTACTTTAGTGTATTAAACAAAGCAGGAGTGTCAGGATGCCTTGCCTTGCCATCACCTCCAAGCCTACGTAACCAAGCCCGACTAGCACAGTCGCTAGAGCATAAGACTATTAATCTTAGGGTCATGTATTTGAGCTCCATGTTGGGCAGTTGTTTTTTTCTCTTCCTGTACCATTATATGTGGAACAGTGTTTACTTGCATCACCACAGCGCAAATGGCTGTCCTCACTTTCACAAAATGCACTGCCCTATCAGCAAAAACTCAGGAATGTATTGACCGGGAATTGAACCCGGCCTCCCACGTGGCCGGCTAGATTTCTACCACTGAACCACCAATGATCCACAGATGTTTAATTTTAGACTTACTCATGTACTTTAGTGTACAAAACAAAGCAGGAGAGTCAGGATGCCTTGCCTTGCCATCACCACAACTCCTCGGTTACCAAGCATTGCTAACTCAGTCGGTAAAGCATGAGACTCTTAATCTCAGGGTCGTGGGTTCGAGCCCAACGTTGGGCGGATGTTTTTTTTCTTTTCCTGTACCATTGTATGTGGAACACTGTCAACTTGCACCACCACAGCGCAAATGGCTGTCCTCACTTTCACAAAATGCACTGCCATATCAGCAAAAACTTAGGACTGCATTGGCCGGGAATCGAACCCAGGCCTCCCGCGTGGCAGGCGAGAATTCTACCACAGAACCACCAAAGCTCCACAAGTACTTAATTTTACACTTACTCGTGTACTTTAGTGTATGAAACAAAGCAGGAGTGTCAGGATGCCTTGCCTTGCCATCACCTCAAAACATTCGCAACCAAGCCTGGCTAGCTCAGTCGGTAGAGCATGAAACTCTTAATCTCAGGGTCGTGGGTTCGAGCCCCACGTTGGGCGAATGTTTTTTCTTTTCCTGTACCATTGTATGTGGAACACTGTATACATGCACCACCACAGCGCAAATGGCTGTCCTCACTTTCACAAAATACACTGCCATATCAGCAAAAACTCAGGACTGCATTGGCCGGGAATCGATTCCGGGCCTCACGCGTGGCAGGCGAGAATTCTACCACTGAACCACCAATGCTCCACAGATGCCTAATTTTACACTTACTCATGTACTTTAGTGTATTAAACAAAGCAGGAGTGTCAGGATGCCTTGCCTTGCCATCACCTCCAAGCCTACGTAACAAAGCCCGACTAGCACAGTCGCTAGAGCATAAGACTATTAATCTTAGGGTCATGTATTTGAGCTCCATGTTGGGCAGTTGTTTTTTTCTCTTCCTTTACCATTGTATGTGGAACAGTGTATACTTGCATCACCACAGCGCAAATGGCTGTCCTCACTTTCACAAAATGCACTGCCCTATCAGCAAAAACTCAGGAATGTATTGACCGGGAATTGAACCCGGCCTCCCACGTGGCCGGCTAGATTTCTACCACTGAACCACCAATGATCCACAGATGTTTAATTTTAGACTTACTCATGTACTTTAGTGTACAAAACAAAGCAGGAGAGTCAGGATGCCTTGCCTTGCCATCACCACAACTCCTCGGTTACCAAGCATTGCTAACTCAGTCGGTAAAGCATGAGACTCTTAATCTCAGGGTCGTGGGTTCGAGCCCTACATTGGGCGGATGTTTTTTTTCTTTTCCTGTACCATTGTATGTGGAACACTGTCAACTTGCACCACCACAGCGCAAATGGCTGTCCTCACTTTCACAAAATGCACTGCAATATCAGCAAAAACTTAGGACTGCATTGGCCGGGAATCGAACCCAGGCCTCCCGCGTGGCAGGCGAGAATTCTACCACTGAACCACCAAAGCTCCACAAGTACTTAATTTTACACTTACTCGTGTACTTTAGTGTATGAAACAAAGCAGGAGTGTCAGGATGCCTTGCCTTGCCATCACCTCAAAACATTCGCAACCAAGCCTGGCTAGCTCAGTCGGTAGAGCATGAAACTTTTAATCTCAGGGTCGTGGGTTCGAGCCCCACGTTGGGTGAATGTTTTTTCTTTTCCTGTACCATTGTATGTGGAACACTGTATACATGCACCACCACAGCGCAAATGGCTGTCCTCACTTTCACAAAATACACTGCCATATCAGCAAAAACTCAGGACTGCATTGGCCGGGAATCGATTCCGGGCCTCACGCGTGGCAGGCGAGAATTCTACCACTGAACCACCAATGCTCCACAGATGCCTAATTTTACACTTACTCATGTACTTTAGTGTATTAAACAAAGCAGGAGTGTCAGGATGCCTTGCCTTGCCATCACCTCCAAGCCTACGTAACAAAGCCCGACTAGCACAGTCGCTAGAGCATAAGACTATTAATCTTAGGGTCATGTATTTGAGCTCCATGTTGGGCAGTTGTTTTTTTCTCTTCCTTTACCATTGTATGTGGAACAGTGTATACTTGCATCACCACAGCGCAAATGGCTGTCCTCACTTTCACAAAATGCACTGCCATATCAGCAAAAACTCAGGACTGCATTGGCCAGGAATCGAACCCAGGCCTCCCGCGTGGCAGGCGAGAATTCTACCACTGAACCACCAATGCTCCACAGGTACTTAATTTGACACTTACTCATGTACTTTAGTGTATAAAACAAAGCAGGAGTGTCAGGATGCCTTGCCTTGCCATCACCTCCAAGCCTACGTAACCAAGCCCGACTAGCACAGTCGCTAGAGCATAAGACTATTAATCTTAGGGTCATGTATTTGAGCTCCATGTTGGGCAGTTGTTTTTTTCTCTTCCTGTACCATTATATGTGGAACAGTGTTTACTTGCATCACCACAGCGCAAATGGCTGTCCTCACTTTCACAAAATGCACTGCCCTATCAGCAAAAACTCAGGAATGTATTGACCGGGAATTGAACCCGGCCTCCCACGTGGCCGGCTAGATTTCTACCACTGAACCACCAATGATCCACAGATGTTTAATTTTAGACTTACTCATGTACTTTAGTGTACAAAACAAAGCAGGAGAGTCAGGATGCCTTGCCTTGCCATCACCACAACTCCTCGGTTACCAAGCATTGCTAACTCAGTCGGTAAAGCATGAGACTCTTAATCTCAGGGTCGTGGGTTCGAGCCCTACATTGGGCGGATGTTTTTTTTCTTTTCCTGTACCATTGTATGTGGAACACTGTCAACTTGCACCACCACAGCGCAAATGGCTGTCCTCACTTTCACAAAATGCACTGCCATATCAGCAAAAACTTAGGACTGCATTGGCCGGGAATCGAACCCAGGCCTCCCGCGTGGCAGGCGAGAATTCTACCACTGAACCACCAATGCTCCACAAGTACTTAATTTTACACTTACTCGTGTACTTTAGTGTATGAAACAAAGCAGGAGTGTCAGGATGCCTTGCCTTGCCTTGCCATCACCTCCATACATTCGCAACCAAGCCTGGCTAGCTCAGTCGGTAGAGCATGAAACTCTTAATCTCAGGGTCGTGGGTTCGAGCCCCACGTTGGGTGAATGTTTTTTCTTTTCCTGTACCATTGTATGTGGAACACTGTATACATGCACCACCACAGCGCAAATGGCTGTCCTCACTTTCACAAAATACACTGCCATATCAGCAAAAACTCAGGACTGCATTGGCCGGGAATCGATTCCGGGCCTCACGCGTGGCAGGCGAGAATTCTACCACTGAACCACCAATGCTCCACAGATGCCTAATTTTACACTTACTCATGTACTTTAGTGTATAAAACAAAGCAGGAGTGTCAGGATGCCTTGCCTTGCCATCACCTCCAAGCCTACGTAACCAAGCCCGACTAGCACAGTCGCTAGAGCATAAGACTATTAATCTTAGGGTCATGTATTTGAGCTCCATGTTGGGCAGTTGTTTTTTTCTCTTCCTGTACCATTGAATGTGGAACAGTGTATACTTGCATCACCACAGCGCAAATGGCTGTCCTCACTTTCACAAAATGTACTGCCCTATCAGCAAAAACTCAGGAATGTATTGACCGGGAATTGAACCCGGCCTCCCACGTGGCCGGCTAGATTTCTACCACTGAACCACCAATGATCCACAGATGCTTAATTTTAGACTTACTCATGTACTTTAGTGTACAAAACAAAACAGGAGAGTCAGGATGCCTTGCCTTGCCATCACCACAACTCCTCGGTTACCAAGCATTGCTAACTCAGTCGGTAAAGCATGAGACTCTTAATCTCAGGGTCGTGGGTTCGAGCCCCACATTGGGCGGATGTTTTTTTTCTTTTCCTGTACCATTGTATGTGGAACACTGTCAACTTGCACCACCACAGCTCAAGTGGCTGTCCTCACTTTCACAAAATGCACTGCCATATCAGCAAAAACTTAGGACTGCATTGGCCGGGAATCGAACCCAGGCCTCCCGCGTGGCAGGCGAGAATTCTACCACTGAACCACCAATGCTCCACAAGTACTTAATTTTACACTTACTCGTGTACTTTAGTGTATGAAACAAAGCAGGAGTGTCAGGATGCCTTGCCTTGCCTTGCCATCACCTCCATACATTCTCAAATAAGCCTGGCTAGCTCAGTTGGTAAAGCATGAGACTCTTAATCGCAGGGTCGTGGGTTCGAGCCCCACGTTGTGCGGATGTTTTTTCTTTTCCTGTACCATTGTATGTGGAACACTGTATACTTGCACCACCACAGCGCAAATGGCTGTCCTCACTTTCACAAAATACACTGCCATATCAGCAAAAATTCAGGACTGCATTTGCCGGGAATCGATTCCGGGCCTCACGCGTGGCAGGCGAGAATTCTACCACTGAACCACCAATGCTCCACAGATGCCTAATTTTACACTTACTCATGTACTTTAGTGTATAAAACAAAGCAGGAGTGTCAGGATGCCTTGCCTTGCCATCACCTCCAAGCCTACGTAACCAAGCCCGACTAGCACAGTCGCTAGAGCATAAGACTATTAATCTTAGGGTCATGTATTTGAGCTCCATGTTGGGCAGTTGTTTTTTTCTCTTCCTGTACCATTGTATGTGGAACAGTGTATACTTGCATCACCACAGCGCAAATGGCTGTCCTCACTTTCACAAAATGCACTGCCATATCAGCAAAAACTCAGGACTGCATTGGCCGGGAATCGAACCCGGGCCTCCCGCGTGGCAGGCGAGAATTCTACCACTGAACCACCAATGCTCCACAGGTACTTAATTTTACACTTACTCATGTACTTTAGTGTATAAAACAAAGCAGGAGTGTCAGGATGCCTTGCCTTGCCATCACCTCCAAGCCTACGTAACCAAGCCCGACTAGCACAGTCGCTAGAGCATAAGACTATTAATCTTAGGGTCATGTATTTGAGCTCCATGTTGGGCAGTTGTTTTTTTCTCTTCCTGTACCATTGTATGTGGAACAGTGTATACTTGCATCACCACAGCGCAAATGGCTGTCCTCACTTTCACAAAATGCACTGCCCTATCAGCAAAAACTCAGGAATGTATTGACCGGGAATTGAACCCGGCCTCCCACGTGGCCGGCTAGATTTCTACCACTGAACCACCAATGATCCACAGATGTTTAATTTTAGACTTACTCATGTACTTTAGTGTACAAAACAAAGCAGGAGAGTCAGGATGCCTTGCCTTGCCATCACCACAACTCCTCGGTTACCAATCATTGCTAACTCAGTCGGTAAAGCATGAGACTCTTAATCTCAGGGTCGTGGGTTCGAGCCCCACATTGGGCGGATGTTTTTTTTCTTTTCCTGTACCATTGTATGTGGAACACTGTCAACTTGCACCACCACAGCGCAAATGGCTGTCCTCACTTTCACAAAATGCACTGCCATATCAGCAAAAACTCAGGATTGCATTGGCCGGGAATCGAACCCGGGCCTCCCGCGTGGCAGGCGAGAATTCTACCACTGAACCACCAATGCTCCACAGATACTTAAGTTTACACTTACTCGTGTACTTTAGTGTATGAAACAAAGCAGGAGTGTCAGGATGCCTTGCCTTGCCTTGCCATCACCTCCATACATTCGCAACCAAGCCTGGCTAGCTCAGTCGGTAGAGCATGAGACTTTTAATCTCAGGGTCGTGGGTTCGACCCCCACGTTGGGCGGATGTTTTTTCTTTTCTTGTACCATTGTATGTGGAACACTGTATACTTGCACCACCACAGCGCAAATGGCTGTCCTCACTTTCACAAAATACACTGCCATATCAGCAAAAACTCAGGACTGCATTGGCCGGGAATCGATTCCGGGCCTCACGCGTGGCAGGCGAGAATTCTACCACTGAACCACCAATGCTCCACAGATGCCTAATTTTACACTTACTCATGTACTTTAGTGTATAAAACAAAGCAGGAGTGTCAGGATGCCTTGCCTTGCCATCACCTCCAAGCCTACGAAACCAAGCCCGACTAGCACAGTCGCTAGAGCATAAGACAATTTAACTTAGGGTCATGTATTTGAGCTCCATGTTGGGCAGTTGTTTTTTTCTCTTCCTGTACCATTGTATGTGGAACAGTGTATACTTGCATCACCACAGCGCAAATGGCTGTCCTCACTTTCACAAAATGCACTGCCCTATCAGCAAAAACTCAGGAATGTATTGACCGGGAATTGAACCCGGCCTCCCACGTGGCCGGCTAGATTTCTACCACTGAACCACCAATGATCCACAGATGCTTAATTTTAGACTTACTCATGTACTTTAGTGTACAAAACAAAGCAGGAGAGTCAGGATGCCTTGCCTTGCCATCACCACAACTCCTCGGTTACCAAGCATTGCTAACTCAGTCGGTAAAGCATGAGACTCGTAATCTCAGGGTCGTGGGTTCGAGCTCCACATTGGGTGGATGTTTTTTTTCTTTTCCTGTACCATTGTATGTGGAACACTGTCAACTTGCCCCACCACAGCGCAAATGGCTGTCCTCACTTTCACAAAATGCACTGCCATATCAGCAAAAGCTCAGGACTGCTTTGGCCGGGAATCGAACCCAGGCCTCCCGCGTGGCAGGCGAGAATTCTACCACTGAACCACCAATGCTCCACAGATACTTAATTTTACACTTACTCGTGTACTTTAGTGTATGAAATAAAGCAGGAGTGTCAGGATGCCTTGCCTTGCCATCACCTCCATACATTCTCAACCAAGCCTGGCTAGCTCAGTCGGTAGAGCATGAGACTCTTAATCTCAGGGTCGTGGGTTCAAGCCCCACGTTGGGCGGATGTTTTTTCTTTTCCTGTACCATTGTATGTGGAACACTGTATACTTGCACCACCACAGCGCAAATGGCTGTCCTCACTTTCACAAAATGCACTGCCATATCAGCAAAAATTCAGGACTGCATTGGCCGGAAATCAAACCCGGGCCTCCCGCGTGGCAGGCGAGAATTCTACCACTGAACCACCAATGCTCCACAGATACTTAACTTTACACTTACTCGTGTACTTTAGTGTATGAAATAAAGCAGGAGTGTCAGGATGCCTTGCCTCCCACGTGGCCGGCTAGATTTCTACCACTGAACCACCAATGATCCACAGATGCTTAATTTTAGACTTACTCATGTACTTTAGTGTACAAAACAAAGCAGGAGAGTCAGGATGCCTTGCCTTGCCATCACCACAACTCCTCGGTTACCAAGCATTGCTAACTCAGTCGGTAAAGCATGAGACTCTTAATCTCAGGGTCATGGGTTCGAGCCCCACATTGGGCAGATGTTTTTTTTCTTTTCCTGTACCATTGTATGTGGAACACTGTCAACTTGCACCACCACAGCGCAAATGGCTGTCCTCACTTTCACAAAATGCACTGCCATATCAGCAAAAATTCAGGACTGCATTGGCCGGAAATCGAACCCGGGCCTCCTGCGTGGCAGGCGAGAATTCTACCACTGAACCACCAATGCTCCACAGATACTTAACTTTACACTTACTCGTGTACTTTAGTGTATGAAATAAAGCAGGAGTGTCAGGATGCCTTGCCTTGCCATCACCTCCATACATTCTCAACCAAGCCTGGCTAGCTCAGTCGGTAGAGCATGAGACTCTTAATCTCAGGGTCGTGGGTTCGAGCCCCACGTTGGGCGGATGTTTTTTCTTTTCCTGTACCATTGTATGTGGAACACTGTCAACTTGCACCACCACAGCGCAAATGGCTGTCCTCACTTTCACAAAATACACTGCCATATCAGCAAAAACTCAGGACTGCATTGCCGGGAATCGATTCCGGGCCTCATGAGTGGCAGGCGAGAATTCTGCCACTGAACCACCAATGCTCCACAGATGCCTAATTTTACACTTACTCATGTACTTTAGTGTATAAAACAAAGCAGGAGTGTCAGGATGCCTTGCCTTGCCATCACCTCCAAGCCTACGTAACCAAGCCCGACTAGCACAGTCGCTAGAGCATAAGACTATTAATCTTAGGGTCATGTATTTGAGCTCCATGTCGGGCAGTTGTTTTTTTCTCTTCCTTTACCATTGTATGTGGAACAGTGTATACTTGCATCACCACAGCGCAAATGGCTGTCCTCACTTTCACAAAATGCACTGCCATATCAGCAAAAACTCAGGACTGCATTGGCCGGGAATCGAACCCGGGCCTCCCGCGTGGCAGGCGAGAATTCTACCACTGAACCACCAATGCTCCACAGGTACTTAATTTTACACTTACTCATGTACTTTAGTGTATAAAACAAAGCAGGAATGTCAGGATGCCTTGCCTTGCCATCACCTCCAAGCCTACGTAACAAAGCCCGACTAGCACAGTCGCTAGAGCATAAGACTATTAATCTTAGGGTCATGTATTTGAGCTCCATGTTGGGCAGTTGTTTTTTTCTCTTCCTGTACCATTGTATGTGGAACAGTGTATACTTGCATCACCACAGCGCAAATGGCTGTCCTCATTTTCACAAAATGCACTGCCCTATCAGCAAAAACTCAGGAATGTATTGACCGGGAATTGAACCCGGCCTCCCACGTGGCCGGCTAGATTTCTACCACTGAACCACCAATGATCCACAGATGTTTAATTTTAGACTTACTCATGTACTTTAGTGTATGAAACAAAGCAGGAGAGTCAGGATGCCTTGCCTTGCCATCACCACAACTCCTCGGTTACCAAGCATTGCTAACTCAGTCGGTAAAGCATGAGACTCTTAATCTCAGGGTCGTGGGTTCGAGCCCCACATTGGGCGGATGTTTTTTTTCTTTTCCTGTACCATTGTATGTGGAACACTGTCAACTTGCACCACCACAGCGCAAATGGCTGTCCTCACTTTCACAAAATGCACTGCCATATCAGCAAAAACTCAGGATTGCATTGGCCGGGAATCGAACCCGGGCCCCCCGCGTGGCAGGCGAGAATTCTACCACTGAACCACCAATGCTCCACAGATACTTAATTTTACACTTACTCGTGTACTTTAGTGTATGAAACAAAGCAGGAGTGTCAGGATGCCTTGCCTTGCCTTGCCATCACCTCCATACATTCGCAACCAAGCCTGGCTAGCTCAGTCGGTAGAGCATAAGACTCTTAATCTCAGGGTTGTGGGTTCGACCCCAACGTTGGGCGGATGTTTTTTCTTTTCCTGTACCATTGTATGTGGAATACTGTATACTTGCACCACCACAGCGCAAATGGCTGTCCTCACTTTCACAAAATACACTGCCATATCAGCAAAAACTCAGGACTGCATTGGCCGGGAATCGATTCCGGGCCTCACGCGTGGCAGGCGAGAATTCTACCACTGAACCACCAATGCTCCACAGATGCCTAATTTTACACTTACTCATGTACTTTAGTGTATAAAACAAAGCAGGAGTGTCAGGATGCCTTGCCTTGCCATCACCTCCAAGCCTACGTAACCAAGCCCGACTAGCACAGTCGCTAGAGCATAAGACTATTAATCTTAGGGTCATGTATTTGAGCTCCATGTTGGGCAGTTGTTTTTTTCTCTTCCTGTACCATTGTATGTGGAACAGTGTATACTTGCATCACCACAGCGCAAATGGCTGTCCTCACTTTCACAAAATGCACTGCCCTATCAGCAAAAACTCAGGAATGTATTGACCGGGAATTGAACCCGGCCTCCCACGTGGCAGGCTAGATTTCTACCACTGAACCACCAATGATCCACAGATGCTTAATTTTAGACTTACTCATGTACTTTAGTGTACAAAACAAAGCAGGAGAGTCAGGATGCCTTGCCTTGCCATCACCACAACTCCTCGGTTACCAAGCATTGCTAACTCAGTCGGTAAAGCATGAGACTCTTAATCTCAGGGTTGTGGGTACGAGCCCCACATTGGGTGGATGTTTTTTTTTCATTTCCTGTACCATTGTATGTGGAACACTGTCAACTTGCCCCACCACAGCGCAAATGTCTGTCCTCACTTTCACAAAATACACTGCCATATCAGCAAAAACTCAGGACTGCATTGGCCGGGAATCGAACCCAGGCCTCCCTCGTGGCAGGTGAGAATTCTACCACTGAACCACCAATGCTCCACAGATACTTAATTTTACACTTACTCGTGTACTTTAGTGTATGAAATAAAGCAGGAGTGTCAGGATGCCTTGCCTTGCCATCACCTCCATACATTCTCAACCAAGCCTGGCTAGCTCAGTCGGTAGAGCATGAGACTCTTAATGTCAGGGTTGTGGGATCGAGCCCCACGTTGGGCGGATGTTTTTTCTTTTCCTGTACCATTGTATGTGGAACACTGTATACTTGCACCACCACAGCGCAAATGGCTGTCCTCACTTTCACAAAATGCACTGCCCTATCAGCAAAAACTCAGGAATGTATTGACCGGGAATTGAACCCGGCCTCCCACGTGGCCGGCTAGATTTCTACCACTGAACCACCAATGATCCACAGATGCTTAATTTTAGACTTACTCATGTACTTTAGTGTACAAAACAAAGCAGGAGAGTCAGGATGCCTTGCCTTGCCATCACCACAACTCCTCGGTTACCAAGCATTGCTAACTCAGTCGGTAAAGCATGAGACTCTTAATCTCAGGGTCGTGGGTTCGAGCCCCACATTGGTTGGATGTTTTTTTTCTTTTCCTGTACCATTGTATGTGGAACACTGTCAACTTGCACCACCACAGCGCAAATGGCTGTCCTCACTTTCACAAAATACACTGCCATATCAGCAAAAACTCAGGACTGCATTGGCCGGGAATCGATTCCGGGCCTCACGAGTGGCAGGCGAGAATTCTACCACTGAACCACCAATGCTCCACAGATGCCTAATTTTACACTTACTCATGTACTTTAGTGTATAAAACAAAGCAGGAGTGTCAGGATGCCTTGCCTTGCCATCACCTCCAAGCCTACGTAACCAAGCCCGACTAGCACAGTCGCTAGAGCATAAGACTATTAATCTTAGGGTCATGTATTTGAGCTCCATGTTGGGCAGTTGTTTTTTTCTCTTCCTTTACCATTGTATGTGGAACAGTGTATACTTGCATTACCACAGCGCAAATGGCTTTCCTCACTTTCACAAAATGCACTGCCCTATCAGCAAAAACTCAGGAATGTATTGACCGGGAATTGAACCCGGCCTCCCACGTGGCCGGCTAGATTTCTACCACTGAACCACCAATGATCCACAGATGCTTAATTTTAGACTTACTCATGTACTTTAGTGTACAAAACAAAGCAGGAGAGTCAGGATGCCTTGCCTTGCCATCACCACAACTCCTCGGTTACCAAGCATTGCTAACTCAGTCGGTAAAGCATGAGACTCTTAATCTCAGGGTCGTGGGTTCGAGCCCCACATTGGGCGGATGTTTTTTTTCTTTTCCTGTACCATTGTATGTGGAACACTGTCAACTTGCACCACCACAGCGCAAATGGCTGTCCTCACTTTCACAAAATGCACTGCCATATCAGCAAAAACTCAGGACTGCATTGGCCGGGAATCGAACCCGTGCCTCCCGCATGGCAGGCGAGAATTCTACCACTGAACCACCAATGCTCCACAGGTACTTAATTTTACACTTACTCGTGTACTTTAGTGTATGAAACAAAGCAGGAGTGTCAGGATGCCTTGCCTTGCCTTGCCATCACCTCCATACATTCACAACCAAGCCTGGCTAGCTCAGTCGGTAGAGCATGAGACTCTTAATCACAGGGTCGTTGGTTCGAGCCCCACGTTGGGCGGATGTTTTTTCTTTTCCTGTACCATTGTATGTGGAACACTGTATCCTTGCACCACCACAGCGCAAATGGCTGTCCTCACTTTCACAAAATACACTGCCATATCAGCAAAAACTCAGGACTGCATTGGCCGGGAATCGGTTCCGGGCCTCACGCGTGGCAGGCGAGAATTCTACCACTGAACCACCAATGCTCCACAGAGGCCTAATTTTACACTTACTCATGTACTTTAGTGTATAAAACAAAGCAGGAGTGTCAGGATGCCTTGCCTTGCCATCACCTCCAAGCCTACGTAACCAAGCCCGACTAGCACAGTCGCTAGAGCATAAGACTATTAATCTTAGGGTCATGTATTTGAGCTCCATGTTGGGCAGTTGTTTTTTTCTCTTCCTTTACCATTGTATGTGGAACAGTGTATACTTCCATCACCACAGCGCAAATGGCTTTCCTCACTTTCACAAAATGCACTGCCCTATCAGCAAAAACTCAGGAATGTATTGACCGGGAATTGAACCCGGCCTCCCACGTGGCCGGCTAGATTTCTACCACTGAACCACCAATGATCCACAGATGCTTAATTTTAGACTTACTCATGTACTTTAGTGTACAAAACAAAGCAGGAGAGTCAGGATGCCTTGCCTTGCCATCACCACAACTCCTCGGTTACCAAGCATTGCTAACTCAGTCGGTAAAGCATGAGACTCTTAATCTCAGGGTCGTGGGTTCGAGCCCCACATTGGGCGGATGTTTTTTTTCTTTTCCTGTACCATTGTATGTGGAACACTGTCAACTTGCACCACCACAGCGCAAATGGCTGTCCTCACTTTCACAAAATGCACTGCCATATCAGCAAAAACTCAGGACTGCATTGGCTGGGAATCGAACCCGTGCCTCCCGTGTGGCAGGCGAGAATTCTACCACTGAACCACCAATGCTCCACAGGTACTTAATTTTACACTTACTCGTGTACTTTAGTGTATGAAACAAAGCAGGAGTGTCAGGATGCCTTGCCTTGCCTTGCCTTGCCTTGCCATCACCTCCATACATTCACAACCAAGCCTGGCTAGCTCAGTCGGTAGAGCATGAGACTCTTAATCTCAGGGTCGTGGGTTCGACCCCAACGTTGGGCGGATGTTTTTTTTCTTTTCCTGTACCATTGTATGTGGAACACTGTCAACTTGCACCACCACAGCGCAAATGGCTGTCCTCACTTTCACAAAATGCACTGCCATATCAGCAAAAACTCAGGACTGCATTGGCCGGGAATCGAACCCGTGCCTCCCGCATGGCAGGCGAGAATTCTACCACTGAACCACCAATGCTCCACAGGTACTTAATTTTACACTTACTCGTGTACTTTAGTGTATGAAACAAAGCAGGAGTGTCAGGATGCCTTGCCTTGCCTTGCCATCACCTCCATACATTCACAACTAAGCCTGGCTAGCTCAGTCGGTAAAGCATGAGACTCTTAATCTCAGGGTCGTGGGTTCGAGCCCCACATTGGGCGGATGTTTTTTTTCTTTTCCTGTACCATTGTATGTGGAACACTGTCAACTTGCACCACCACAGCGCAAATGGCTGTCCTCACTTTCACAAAATGCACTGCCATATCAGCAAAAACTCATGACTGCATTGGCCGGGAATCGAACACAGGCCTTCCGCGTGGCAGGCGTGAATTCTTCCACTGAACCACCAATGCTCCACAGATACTTAACTTTATACTTACTCGTGTACTTTAGTGTATGAAATAAAGCAGGAGTGTCAGGATGCCTTGCCTTGCCATCACCTCCATACATTCTCAACCAAGCCTGGCTAGCTCAGTCGGTAGAGCATGAGACTCTTAATCTCAGGGTCGTGGGTTCGAGCCCCACGTTAGTCGGATGTTTTTTCTTTTCCTGTACCATTGTATGTGGAACACTGTCAACTTGCACCACCACAGCGCAAATGGCTGTCCTCACTTTCACAAAATACACTGCCATATCAGCAAAAACTCAGGACTGCATTGGCCGGGAATCGATTCCGGGCGTCATGAGTGGCAGGCGAGAATTCTACCACTGAACCACCAATGCTCCACAGATGCCTAATTTTACACTTACTCATGTACTTTAGTGTATAAAACAAAGCAGGAGTGTCAGGATGCCTTGCCTTGCCATCACCTCCAAGCCTACGTAACCAAGCCCGACTAGCACAGTCGCTAGAGCATAAGGCTATTAATCTTAGGGTCATGTATTTGAGCTCCATGTTGGGCAGTTGTTTTTTTCTCTTCCTTTACCATTGTATGTGGAACAGTGTATACTTGCATCACCACAGCGCAAATGGCTGTCCTCACTTTCACAAAATGCACTGCCCTATCAGCAAAAACTCAGGAATGTATTGACCGGGAATTGAACCCGGCCTCCCACGTGGCCGGCTAGATTTCTACCACTGAACCACGAATGATCCACAGATGCTTAATTTTAGACTTACTCATGTACTTTAGTGTACAAAACAAAGCAGGAGAGTCAGGATGCCTTTCCTTGCCATCACCACAACTCCTCGGTTACCAAGCATTGCTAACTCAGTCGGTAAAGCATGAGACTCTTAATCTCAGGGTCGTGGGTCCGAGCCCCACATTGGGCGGATGTTTTTTTTCTTTTCCTGTACCATTGTATGTGGAACACTGTCAACTTGCACCACCACAGCGCAAATGGCTGTCCTCACTTTCACAAAATGCACTGCCATATCAGCAAAAACTCAGGACTGCATTGGCCGGGAATCGAACCCGTGCCTCCCGCGTGGCAGGTGACAATTCTACCACTGAACCACCAATGCTCCACAGGTACTTAATTTTACACTTACTCGTGTACTTTAGTGTATGAAACAAAGCAGGAGTGTCAGGATGCCTTGCCTTGCCATCACCTCCATACATTCGCAACCAAGCCTGGCTAGCTCAGTCGGTAGAGTATGAGACTCTTAATCTCAGGGTCGTGGGTTCGACCCCCACGTTGGGTGGATGTTTTTTCTTTTCCTGTACCATTGTATGTCGAACACTGTATACTTGCACCACCACAGCGCAAATGGCTGTCCTCACTTTCACAAAATACACTGCCATATCAGCAAAAACTCAGGACTGCATTGGCCGGGAATCGATTCCGGGCCTCACGTGTGGCAGGCGAGAATTCTACCACTGAACCACCAATGCTCCACAGATGCCTAATTTTACACTTACTCATGTACTTTAGTGTATAAAACAAAGCAGGAGTGTCAGGATGCCTTGCCTTGCCATCACCTCCAAGCCTACGTAACCAAGCCCGACTAGCACAGTCGCTAGAGCATAAGACTATTAATCTTAGGGTCATGTATTTGAGCTCCATGTTGGGCAGTTGTTTTTTTCTCTTCCTGTACCATTGTATGTGGAACAGTGTATACTTGCACCACCACAGCGCAAATGGCTGTCCTCACTTTCACAAAATGCACTGCCATATCAGCAAAAATTCAGGACTGCATTGGCCGGAAATCGAACCCGGGCCTCCCGCGTGGCAGGCGAGAATTCTACCACTGAACCACCAATGCTCCACAGATGCCTAATTTTACACTTACTCATGTACTTTAGTGTATGAAATAAAGCAGGAGTGTCAGGATGCCTTGCCTCCCACGTGGCCTGCTAGATTTCTACCACTGAACCACCAATGATCCACAGATGCTTAATTTTAGACTTACTCATGTACTTTAGTGTACAAAACAAAGCAGGAGAGTCAGGATGCCTTGCCTTGCCATCACCACAACTCCTCGGTTACCAAGCATTGCTAACTCTGTCGGTAAAGCATGAAACTCTTAATCTCAGGGTCGTTGGTTCGAGCCCCACATTGGGCAGATGTTTTTTTTCTTTTCCTGTACCATTGTATGTGGAACACTGTCAACTTTCACCACCACAGCGCAAATGGCTGTCCTCACTTTCACAAAATGCACTGCCATATCAGCAAAAATTCAGGACTGCATTGGCCGGAAATCGAACCCGGGCCTCCTGCGTGGCAGGCGAGAATTCTACCACTGAACCACCAATGCTCCACAGATACTTAACTTTACACTTACTCTTGTACTTTAGTGTATGAAACAAAGCAGGAGTGTCAGGATGCCTTGCCTTGCCTTGCCATCACCTCCATACATTCACAACCAAGCCTGGCTAGCTCAGTCGGTAGAGCATGAGACTCTTAATCACAGGGTCGTGGGTTCGAGCCCCACGTTGGGCGGATGTTTTTTCTTTTCCTGTACCATTGTATGTGGAACACTGTATCCTTGCACCACCACAGCGCAAATGGCTGTCCTCACTTTCACAAAATACACTGCCATATCAGCAAAAACTCAGGACTGCATTGGCCGGGAATCGGTTCCGGGCCTCACGCGTGGCAGGCGAGAATTCTACCACTGAACCACCAATGCTCCACAGAGGCCTAATTTTACACTTACTCATGTACTTTAGTGTATAAAACAAAGCAGGAGTGTCAGGATGCCTTGCCTTGCCATCACCTCCAAGCCTACGTAACCAAGCCCGACTAGCACAGTCGCTAGAGCATAAGACTATTAATCTTAGGGTCATGTATTTGAGCTCCATGTTGGGCAGTTGTTTTTTTCTCTTCCTTTACCATTGTATGTGGAACAGTGTATACTTCCATCACCACAGCGCAAATGGCTTTCCTCACTTTCACAAAATGCACTGCCCTATCAGCAAAAACTCAGGAATGTATTGACCGGGAATTGAACCCGGCCTCCCACGTGGCCGGCTAGATTTCTACCACTGAACCACCAATGATCCACAGATGCTTAATTTTAGACTTACTCATGTACTTTAGTGTACAAAACAAAGCAGGAGAGTCAGGATGCCTTGCCTTGCCATCACCACAACTCCTCGGTTACCAAGCATTGCTAACTCAGTCGGTAAAGCATGAGACTCTTAATCTCAGGGTCGTGGGTTCGAGCCCCACATTGGGCGGATGTTTTTTTTCTTTTCCTGTACCATTGTATGTGGAACACTGTCAACTTGCACCACCACAGCGCAAATGGCTGTCCTCACTTTCACAAAATGCACTGCCATATCAGCAAAAACTCAGGACTGCATTGGCTGGGAATCGAACCCGTGCCTCCCGTGTGGCAGGCGAGAATTCTACCACTGAACCACCAATGCTCCACAGGTACTTAATTTTACACTTACTCGTGTACTTTAGTGTATGAAACAAAGCAGGAGTGTCAGGTTGCCTTGCCTTGCCTTGCCATCACCTCCATACATTCACAACCAAGCCTGGCTAGCTCAGTCGGTAGAGCATGAGACTCTTAATCTCAGGGTCGTGGGTTCGACCCCAACGTTGGGCGGATGTTTTTTTTCTTTTCCTGTACCATTGTATGTGGAACACTGTCAACTTGCACCACCACAGCGCAAATAGCTGTCCTCACTTTCACAAAATGCACTGCCATATCAGCAAAAACTCAGGACTGCATTGGCTGGGAATCGAACCCATGCCTCCCGTGTGGCAGGCGAGAATTCTACCACTGAACCACCAATGCTCCACAGGTACTTAATTTTACACTTACTCGTGTACTTTAGTGTATGAAACAAAGCAGGAGTGTCAGGATGCCTTGCCTTGCCTTGCCATCACCTCCATACATTCACAACTAAGCCTGGCTAGCTCAGTCGGTAAAGCATGAGACTCTTAATCTCAGGGTCGTGGGTTCGAGCCCCACATTGGGCGGATGTTTTTTTTCTTTTCCTGTACCATTGTATGTGGAACACTGTCAACTTGCACCACCACAGCGCAAATGGCTGTCCTCACTTTCACAAAATGCACTGCCATATCAGCAAAAACTCATGACTGCATTGGCCGGGAATCGAACACAGGCCTTCCGCGTGGCAGGCGTGAATTCTTCCACTGAACCACCAATGCTCCACAGATACTTAACTTTATACTTACTCGTGTACTTTAGTGTATGAAATAAAGCAGGAGTGTCAGGATGCCTTGCCTTGCCATCACCTCCATACATTCTCAACCAAGCCTGGCTAGCTCAGTCGGTAGAGCATGAGACTCGTAATCTCAGGGTCGTGGGTTCGAGCCCCACGTTGGGCGGATGTTTTTTCTTTTCCTGTACCATTGTATGTGGAACACTGTCAACTTGCACCACCACAGCGCAAATGGCTGTCCTCACTTTCACAAAATACACTGCCATATCAGCAAAAACTCAGGACTGCATTGGCCGGGAATCGATTCCGGGCGTCATGAGTGGCAGGCGAGAATTCTACCACTGAACCACCAATGCTCCACAGATGCCTAATTTTATACTTACTCATGTACTTTAGTGTATAAAACAAAGCAGGAGTGTCAGGATGCCTTGCCTTGCCATCACCTCCAAGCCTACGTAACCAAGCCCGACTAGCACAGTCGCTAGAGCATAAGGCTATTAATCTTAGGGTCATGTATTTGAGCTCCATGTTGGGCAGTTGTTTTTTTCTCTTC
Organism: Pseudophryne corroboree; assembly: GCF_028390025.1. NCBI lineage: Eukaryota > Metazoa > Chordata > Amphibia > Anura > Myobatrachidae > Pseudophryne > Pseudophryne corroboree. The sequence continues at coordinate 440,784,292 of NC_086446.1, forward strand.
CTTTACCATTGTATGTGGAAGAGTGTATACTTGCATCACCACAGCGCAAATGGCTGTCCTCACTTTCACAAAATGCACTGCCCTATCAGCAAAAACTCAGGAATGTATTGACCGGGAATTGAACCCGGCCTCCCACGTGGCCGGCTAGATTTCTACCACTGAACCACCAATGATCCACAGATGCTTAATTTTAGACTTACTCATGTACTTTAGTGTACAAAACAAAGCAGGAGAGTCAGGATGCCTTGCCTTGCCATCACCACAACTCCTCGGTTACCAAGCATTGCTAACTCAGTCGGTAAAGCATGAGACTCTTAATCTCAGGGTCGTGGGTTCGAGCCCCACATTGGGCAGATGTTTTTTTTTCTTTTCCTGTACCATTGTATGTGGAACACTGTCAACTTGCACCACCACAGCGCAAATGGCTGTCCTCACTTTCACAAAATGCACTGCCATATCAGCAAAAACTCAGGACTGCATTGGCCGGGAATCGAACCCAGGCCTCCCGCGTGGCAGGCGTGAATTCTTCCACTGAACCACCAATGCTCCACAGATACTTAACTTTATACTTACTCGTGTACTTTAGTGTATGAAATAAAGCAGGAGTGTCAGGATGCCTTGCCTTGCCATCACCTCCATACATTCTCAACCAAGCCTGGCTAGCTCAGTCGGTAGAGCATGAGACTCTTAATCTCAGGGTCGTGGGTTCGAGCCCCACGTTGGGCGGATGTTTTTTCTTTTCCTGTACCATTGTATGTGGAACACTGTCAACTTGCACCACCACAGCGCAAATGGCTGTCCTCACTTTCACAAAATACACTGCCATATCAGCAAAAACTCAGGACTGCATTGGCCGGGAATCGATTCCGGGCCTCATGAGTGGCAGGCGAGAATTCTACCACTGAACCACCAATGCTCCACAGATGCCTAATTTTACACTTACTCATGTACTTTAGTGTATAAAACAAAGCAGGAGTGTCAGGATGCCTTGCCTTGCCATCACCTCCAAGCCTACGTAACCAAGCCCGACTAGCACAGTCGCTAGAGCATAAGGCTATTA
>NC_086446.1:440790351-440802851 GCF_028390025.1 Pseudophryne corroboree
AAAATGCACTGCCCTATCAGCAAAAACTCAGGAATGTATTGACCGGGAATTGAACCCGGCCTCCCACGTGGCCGGCTAGATTTCTACCACTGAACCACCAATGATCCACAGATGCTTAATTTTAGACTTACTCATGTACTTTAGTGTACAAAACAAAGCAGGAGAGTCAGGATGCCTTGCCTTGCCATCACCACAACTCCTCGGTTACCAAGCATTGCTAACTCAGTCGGTAAAGCATGAGACTCTTAATCTCAGGGTCGTGGGTTCGAGCCCCACATTGGGCGGATGTTTTTTTTCTTTTCCTGTACCATTGTATGTGGAACACTGTCAACTTGCACCACCACAGCGCAAATGGCTGTCCTCACTTTCACAAAATGCACTGCCATATCAGCAAAAACTCAGGACTGCATTGGCCGGGAATCGAACCCGTGCCTCCCGCGTGGCAGGCGAGAATTCTACCACTGAACCACCAATGCTCCACAGGTACTTAATTTTACACTTACTCGTGTACTTTAGTGTATGAAACAAAGCAGGAGTGTCAGGATGCCTTGCCTTGCCTTGCCATGCCTTGCCATCACCTCCATACATTCACAACCAAGCCTGGCTAGCTCAGTCGGTAGAGCATGAGACTCTTAATCTCAGGGTCGTGGGTTCGACCCCAACGTTGGGCGGATGTTTTTTTTCTTTTCCTGTACCATTGTATGTGGAACACTGTCAACTTGCACCACCACAGCGCAAATGGCTGTCCTCACTTTCACAAAATGCACTGCCATATCAGCAAAAACTCAGGACTGCATTGGCTGGGAATCGAACCCGTGCCTCCCGTGTGGCAGGCGAGAATTCTACCACTGAACCACCAATGCTCCACAGGTACTTAATTTTACACTTACTCGTGTACTTTAGTGTATGAAACAAAGCAGGAGTGTCAGGATGCCTTGCCATCACCTCCATACATTCACAACCAAACCTGGCTAGCTCAGTCGGTAAAGCATGAGACTCTTAATCTCAGGGTCGTGGGTTCGAGCCCCACATTGGGTGGATGTTTTTTTTCTTTTCCTGTACCATTGTATGTGGAACACTGTCAACTTGCACCACCACAGCGCAAATGGCTGTCCTCACTTTCACAAAATGCACTGCCATATCAGCAAAAACTCATGACTGCATTGGCCGGGAATCGAACCCAGGCCTTCCGCGTGGCAGGCGTGAATTCTTCCACTAAACCACCAATGCTCCACAGATACTTAACTTTATACTTACTCGTGTACTTTAGTGTATGAAATAAAGCAGGAGTGTCAGGATGCCTTGCCTTGCCATCACCTCCATACATTCTCAACCAAGCCTGGCTAGCTCAGTCGGTAGAGCATGAGACTCTTAATCTCAGGGTCGTGGGTTCGAGCCCCACGTTGGGTGGATGTTTTTTCTTTTCCTGTACCATTGTATGTGGAACACTGTCAACTTGCACCACCACAGCGCAAATGGCTGTCCTCACTTTCACAAAATACACTGCCATATCAGCAAAAACTCAGGACTGCATTGGCCGGGAATCGATTCCGGGCCTCATGAGTGGCAGGCGAGAATTCTACCACTGAACCACCAATGCTCCACAGATGCCTAATTTTACACTTACTCATGTACTTTAGTGTATAAAACAAAGCAGGAGTGTCAGGATGCCTTGCCTTGCCATCACCTCCAAGCCTACGTAACCAAGCCCGACTAGCACAGTCGCTAGAGCATAAGGCTATTAATCTTAGGGTCATGTATTTGAGCTCCATGTTGGGCAGTTGTTTTTTTCTCTTCCTTTACCATTGTATGTGGAAGAGTGTATACTTGCATCACCACAGCGCAAATGGCTGTCCTCACTTTCACAAAATGCACTGCCCTATCAGCAAAAACTCAGGAATGTATTGACCGGGAATTGAACCCGGCCTCCCACGTGGCCGGCTAGATTTCTACCACTGAACCACCAATGATCCACAGATGCTTAATTTTAGACTTACTCATGTACTTTAGTGTACAAAACAAAGCAGGAGAGTCAGGATGCCTTGCCTTGCCATCACCACAACTCCTCGGTTACCAAGCATTGCTAACTCAGTCGGTAAAGCATGAGACTCTTAATCTCAGGGTCGTGGGTTCGAGCCCCACATTGGGCGGATGTTTTTTTTCTTTTCCTGTACCATTGTATGTGGAACACTGTCAACTTGCCCCACCACAGCGCAAATGGCTGTCCTCACTTTCACAAAATGCACTGTCATATCAGCAAAGACTCAGCACTGCATTGGCCGGGAATCGAACCCGGGCCTCCCGCGTGGCAGGCGAGAATTCTACCACTGAACCACCAATGCTCCACGGATACTTAATTTTACACTTACTCGTGTACTTTAGTGTATGAAATAAAGCAGGAGTGTCAGGATGCCTTGCCTTGCCATCACCTCCATACATTCTCAACCAAGCCTGGCTAGCTCAGTCGGTAGAGCATGAGACTCTTAATCTCAGGGTCGTGGGTTCGAGCCCCACATTGGGCGGGTGTTTTTTCTTTTCCTGTACCATTGTATGTGGAACACTGTCAACTTGCACCACCACAGCGCAAATGGCTGTCCTCACTTTCACAAAATACACTGCCATATCAGCAAAAACTCAGGACTGCATTGGCCGGGAATCGATTCCGGGCCTCACGAGTGGCAGGCGAGAATTCTACCACTGAACCACCAATGCTCCACAGATGCCTAATTTTACACTTACTCATGTACTTTAGTGTATAAAACAAAGCAGGAGTGTCAGGATGCCTTGCCTTGCCATCACCTCCAAGCCTACGTAACCAAGCCCGACTAGCACAGTCGCTAGAGCATAAGACTATTAATCTTAGGGTCATGTATTTGAGCTCCATGTTGGGCAGTTGTTTTTTTCTCTTCCTTTACCATTGTATGTGGAACAGTGTATACTTGCATCACCACAGCGCAAATGGCTGTCCTCACTTTCACAAAATGCACTGCCCTATCAGCAAAAACTCAGGAATGTATTGACCGGGAATTGAACCCGGCCTCCCACGTGGCCGGCTAGATTTCTACCACTGAACCACGAATGATCCACAGATGCTTAATTTTAGACTTACTCATGTACTTTAGTGTACAAAACAAAGCAGGAGAGTCAGGATGCCTTTCCTTGCCATCACCACAACTCCTCGGTTACCAAGCATTGCTAACTCAGTCGGTAAAGCATGAGACTCTTAATCTCAGGGTCGTGGGTCTGAGCCCCACATTGGGCGGATGTTTTTTTTCTTTTCCTGTACCATTGTATGTGGAACACTGTCAACTTGCACCACCACAGCGCAAATGGCTGTCCTCACTTTCACAAAATGCACTGCCATATCAGCAAAAACTCAGGACTGCATTGGCCGGGAATCGAACCCGGGCCTCCCGCGTGGCAGGCAACAATTCTACCACTGAACCACCAATGCTCCACAGGTACTTAATTTTACACTTACTCGTGTACTTTAGTGTATGAAACAAAGCAGGAGTGTCAGGATGCCTTGCCTTGCCATCATCTCCATACATTCGCAACCAAGCCTGGCTAGCTCAGTCGGTAGAGTATGAGACTCTTAATCTCAGGGTCGTGGGTTCGACCCCCACGTTGGGCGGATGTTTTTTCTTTTCCTGTACCATTGTATGTCGAACACTGTATACTTGCACCACCACAGCGCAAATGGCTGTCCTCACTTTCACAAAATACACTGCCATATCAGCAAAAACTCAGGACTGCATTGGCCGGGAATCGATTCCGGGCCTCACGCGTGGCAGGCGAGAATTCTACCACTGAACCACCAATGCTCCACAGATGCCTAATTTTACACTTACTCATGTACTTTAGTGTATAAAACAAAGCAGGAGTGTCAGGATGCCTTGCCTTGCCATCACCTCCAAGCCTACGTAACCAAGCCCGACTAGCACAGTCGCTAGAGCATAAGACTATTAATCTTAGGGTCATGTATTTGAGCTCCATGTTGGGCAGTTGTTTTTTTCTCTTCCTGTACCATTGTATGTGGAACAGTGTATACTTGCATCACCACAGCGCAAATGGCTGTCCTCACTTTCACAAAATGCACTGCCCTATCAGCAAAAACTCAGGAATGTATTGACCGGGAATTGAACCCGGCCTCCCACGTGGCAGGCTAGATTTCTACCACTGAACCACCAATGATCCACAGATGCTTAATTTTAGACTTACTCATGTACTTTAGTGTACAAAACAAAGCAGGAGAGTCAGGATGCCTTGCCTTGCCATCACCACAACTCCTCGGTTACCAAGCATTGCTAACTCAGTCGGTAAAGCATGAGACTCTTAATCTCAGGGTCGTGGGTTCGAGCTCCACATTGGGTGGATGTTTTTTTTCTTTTCCTGTACCATTGTATGTGGAACACTGTCAACTTGCCCCACCACAGCGCAAATGGCTGTCCTCACTTTCACAAAATGCACTGCCATATCAGCAAAAGCTCAGGACTGCATTGGCCGGGAATCGAACCCAGGCCTCCCGCGTGGCAGGCGAGAATTCTACCACTGAACCACCAATGCTCCACAGATACTTAATTTTACACTTACTCGTGTACTTTAGTGTATGAAATAAAGCAGGAGTGTCAGGATGCCTTGCCTTGCCATCACCTCCATACATTCTCAACCAAGCCTGGCTAGCTCGGTCGGTAGAGCATGAGACTCTTAATCTCAGGGTCGTGGGTTCAAGCCCCACGTTGGGCGGATGTTTTTTCTTTTCCTGTACCATTGTATGTGGAAAACTGTATACTTGCACCACCACAGCGCAAATGGCTGTCCTCACTTTCACAAAATGCACTGCCATATCAGCAAAAATTCAGGACTGCATTGGCCGGAAATCGAACCCGGGCCTCCCGCGTGGCAGGCGAGAATTCTACCACTGAACCACCAATGCTCCACAGATACTTAACTTTACACTTACTCGTGTACTTTAGTGTATGAAATAAAGCAGGAGTGTCAGGATGCCTTGCCTCCCACGTGGCCGGCTAGATTTCTACCACTGAACCACCAATGATCCACAGATGCTTAATTTTAGACTTACTCATGTACTTTAGTGTACAAAACAAAGCAGGAGAGTCAGGATGCCTTGCCTTGCCATCACCACAACTCCTCGGTTACCAAGCATTGCTAACTCTGTCGGTAAAGCATGAAACTCTTAATCTCAGGGTCGTGGGTTCGAGCCCCACATTGGGCAGATGTTTTTTTTCTTTTCCTGTACCATTGTATGTGGAACACTGTCAACTTTCACCACCACAGCGCAAATGGCTGTCCTCACTTTCACAAAATGCACTGCCATATCAGCAAAAATTCAGGACTGCATTGGCCGGAAATCGAACCCGGGCCTCCCGCGTGGCAGGCGAGAATTCTACCACTGAACCACCAATGCTCCACAGGTACTTAATTTTACACTTACTCGTGTACTTTAGTGTATGAAACAAAGCAGGAGTGTCAGGATGCCTTGCCTTGCCTTGCCATCACCTCCATACATTCACAACCATGCCTGGCTAGCTCAGTCGGTAGAGCATGAGACTCTTAATCTCAGGGTCGTGGGTTCGAGCCCCACATTGGTCGGATGGTTTTTTTCTTTTCCTGTACCACTGCCATATCAGCAAAAAGTCAGGACTGCATTGGCCGGAAATCGAACCCGGGCCTCCCGCGTGGCAGGCGAGAATTCTACCACTGAACCACCAATGCTCCACAGGTACTTAATTTTACACTTACTCGTGTACTTTAGTGTATGAAACAAAGCAGGAGTGTCAGGATGCCTTGCCTTGCCTTGCCATCACCTCCATACATTCACAACCAAGCCTGGCTAGCTCAGTCGGTAGAGCATGAGACTCTTAATCACAGGGTCGTGGGTTCGAGCCCCACGTTGGGCGGATGTTTTTTCTTTTCCTGTACCATTGTATGTGGAACACTGTATCCTTGCACCACCACAGCGCAAATGGCTGTCCTCACTTTCACAAAATACACTGCCATATCAGCAAAAACTCAGGACTGCATTGGCCGGGAATCGGTTCCGGGCCTCACGCGTGGCAGGCGAGAATTCTACCACTGAACCACCAATGCTCCACAGAGGCCTAATTTTACACTTACTCATGTACTTTAGTGTATAAAACAAAGCAGGAGTGTCAGGATGCCTTGCCTTGCCATCACCTCCAAGCCTACGTAACCAAGCCCGACTAGCACAGTCGCTAGAGCATAAGACTATTAATCTTAGGGTCATGTATTTGAGCTCCATGTTGGGCAGTTGTTTTTTTCTCTTCCTTTACCATTGTATGTGGAACAGTGTATACTTGCATCACCACAGCGCAAAAGGCTGTCCTCACTTTCACAAAATGCACTGCCCTATCAGCAAAAACTCAGGAATGTATTGACCGGGAATTGAACCCGGCCTCCCACGTGGCCGGCTAGATTTCTACCACTGAACCACCAATGATCCACAGATGCTTAATTTTAGACTTACTCATGTACTTTAGTGTACAAAACAAAGCAGGAGAGTCAGGATGCCTTGCCTTGCCATCACCACAACTCCTCGGTTACCAAGCATTGCTAACTCAGTCGGTAAAGCATGAGACTCTTAATCTCAGGGTCGTGGGTTCGAGCCCCACATTGGGCGGATGTTTTTTTTCTTTTCCTGTACCATTGTATGTGGAACACTGTCAACTTGCCCCACCACAGCGCAAATGGCTGTCCTCACTTTCACAAAATGCACTGCCATATCAGCAAAAACTCAGGACTGCATTGGCCGGGAATCAAACCCGTGCCTCCCGCGTGGCAGGCGAGAATTCTACCACTGAACCACCAATGCTCCACAGGTACTTAATTTTACACTTACTCGTGTACTTTAGTGTATGAAACAAAGCAGGAGTGTCAGGATGCCTTGCCTTGCCTTGCCATGCCTTGCCATCACCTCCATACATTCACAACCAAGCCTGGCTAGCTCAGTCGGTAGAGCATGAGACTCTTAATCTCAGGGTCGTGGGTTCGACCCCAACGTTGGGCGGATGTTTTTTTTCTTTTCCTGTACCATTGTATGTGGAACACTGTCAACTTGCACCACCACAGCGCAAATGGCTGTCCTCACTTTCACAAAATGCACTGCCATATCAGCAAAAACTCAGGACTGCATTGGCTGGGAATCGAACCCGTGCCTCCCGTGTGGCAGGCGAGAATTCTACCACTGAACCACCAATGCTCCACAGGTACTTAATTTTACACTTACTCGTGTACTTTAGTGTATGAAACAAAGCAGGAGTGTCAGGATGCCTTGCCATCACCTCCATACATTCACAACCAAACCTGGCTAGCTCAGTCGGTAAAGCATGAGACTCTTAATCTCAGGGTCGTGGGTTCGAGCCCCACGTTGGGTGGATGTTTTTTCTTTTCCTGTACCATTGTATGTGGAACACTGTCAACTTGCACCACCACAGCGCAAATGGCTGTCCTCACTTTCACAAAATACACTGCCATATCAGCAAAAACTCAGGACTGCATTGGCCGGGAATCGATTCCGGGCCTCATGAGTGGCAGGCGAGAATTCTACCACTGAACCACCAATGCTCCACAGATGCCTAATTTTACACTTACTCATGTACTTTAGTGTATAAAACAAAGCAGGAGTGTCAGGATGCCTTGCCTTGCCATCACCTCCAAGCCTACGTAACCAAGCCCGACTAGCACAGTCGCTAGAGCATAAGGCTATTAATCTTAGGGTCATGTATTTGAGCTCCATGTTGGGCAGTTGTTTTTTTCTCTTCCTTTACCATTGTATGTGGAAGAGTGTATACTTGCATCACCACAGCGCAAATGGCTGTCCTCACTTTCACAAAATGCACTGCCCTATCAGCAAAAACTCAGGAATGTATTGACCGGGAATTGAACCCGGCCTCCCACGTGGCCGGCTAGATTTCTACCACTGAACCACCAATGATCCACAGATGCTTAATTTTAGACTTACTCATGTACTTTAGTGTACAAAACAAAGCAGGAGAGTCAGGATGCCTTGCCTTGCCATCACCACAACTCCTCGGTTACCAAGCATTGCTAACTCAGTCGGTAAAGAATGAGACTCTTAATCTCAGGGTCGTGGGTTCGAGCCCCACATTGGGCAGATGTTTTTTTTCTTTTCCTGTACCATTGTATGTGGAACACTGTCAACTTGCACCACCACAGCGCAAATGGCTGTCCTCACTTTCACAAAATGCACTGCCATATCAGCAAAAACTCAGGACTGCATTGGCCGGGAATCGAACCCAGGCCTCCCGCGTGGCAGGCGTGAATTCTTCCACTGAACCACCAATGCTCCACAGATACTTAACTTTATACTTACTCGTGTACTTTAGTGTATGAAATAAAGCAGGAGTGTCAGGATGCCTTGCCTTGCCATCACCTCCATACATTCTCAACCAAGCCTGGCTAGCTCAGTCGGTAAAGCATGAGACTCTTAATCTCAGGGTCGTGGGTTCGAGCCCCACGTTGGGCGGATGTTTTTTCTTTTCCTGTACCATTGTATGTGGAACACTGTCAACTTGCACCACCACAGCGCAAATGGCTGTCCTCACTTTCACAAAATACACTGCCATATCAGCAAAAACTCAGGACTGCATTGGCCGGGAATCGATTCCGGGCCTCATGAGTGGCAGGCGAGAATTCTACCACTGAACCACCAATGCTCCACAGATGCCTAATTTTACACTTACTCATGTACTTTAGTGTATAAAACAAAGCAGGAGTGTCAGGATGCCTTGCCTTGCCATCACCTCCAAGCCTACGTAACCAAGCCCGACTAGCACAGTCGCTAGAGCATAAGGCTATTAATCTTAGGGTCATGTATTTGAGCTCCATGTTGGGCAGTTGTTTTTTTCTCTTCCTTTACCATTGTATGTGGAAGAGTGTATACTTGCATCACCACAGCGCAAATGGCTGTCCTCACTTTCACAAAATGCACTGCCCTATCAGCAAAAACTCAGGAATGTATTGACCGGGAATTGAACCCGGCCTCCCACGTGGCCGGCTAGATTTCTACCACTGAACCACCAATGATCCACAGATGCTTAATTTTAGACTTACTCATGTACTTTAGTGTACAAAACAAAGCAGGAGAGTCAGGATGCCTTGCCTTGCCATCACCACAACTCCTCGGTTACCAAGCATTGCTAACTCAGTCGGTAAAGCATGAGACTCTTAATCTCAGGGTCGTGGGTTCGAGCCCCACATTGGTTGGATGTTTTTTTTCTTTTCCTGTACCATTGTATGTGGAACACTGTCAACTTGCCCCACCACAGCGCAAATGGCTGTCCTCACTTTCACAAAATGCACTGTCATATCAGCAAAGACTCAGCACTGCATTGGCCGGGAATCGAACCCGGGCCTCCCGCGTGGCAGGCGAGAATTCTACCACTGAACCACCAATGCTCCACGGATACTTAATTTTACACTTACTCGTGTACTTTAGTGTATGAAATAAAGCAGGAGTGTCAGGATGCCTTGCCTTGCCATCACCTCCATACATTCTCAACCAAGCCTGGCTAGCTCAGTCGGTAGAGCATGAGACTCTTAATCTCAGGGTCGTGGGTTCGAGCCCCACATTGGGCGGGTGTTTTTTCTTTTCCTGTACCATTGTATGTGGAACACTGTCAACTTGCACCACCACAGCGCAAATGGCTGTCCTCACTTTCACAAAATACACTGCCATATCAGCAAAAACTCAGGACTGCATTGGCCGGGAATCGATTCCGGGCCTCACGAGTGGCAGGCGAGAATTCTACCACTGAACCACCAATGCTCCACAGATGCCTAATTTTACACTTACTCATGTACTTTAGTGTATAAAACAAAGCAGGAGTGTCAGGATGCCTTGCCTTGCCATCACCTCCAAGCCTACGTAACCAAGCCCGACTAGCACAGTCGCTAGAGCATAAGACTATTAATCTTAGGGTCATGTATTTGAGCTCCATGTTGGGCAGTTGTTTTTTTCTCTTCCTTTACCATTGTATGTGGAACAGTGTATACTTGCATCACCACAGCGCAAATGGCTGTCCTCACTTTCACAAAATGCACTGCCCTATCAGCAAAAACTCAGGAATGTATTGACCGGGAATTGAACCCGGCCTCCCACGTGGCCGGCTAGATTTCTACCACTGAACCACGAATGATCCACAGATGCTTAATTTTAGACTTACTCATGTACTTTAGTGTACAAAACAAAGCAGGAGAGTCAGGATGCCTTTCCTTGCCATCACCACAACTCCTCGGTTACCAAGCATTGCTAACTCAGTCGGTAAAGCATGAGACTCTTAATCTCAGGGTCGTGGGTCTGAGCCCCACATTGGGCGGATGTTTTTTTTCTTTTCCTGTACCATTGTATGTGGAACACTGTCAACTTGCACCACCACAGCGCAAATGGCTGTCCTCACTTTCACAAAATGCACTGCCATATCAGCAAAAACTCAGGACTGCATTGGCCGGGAATCGAACCCGGGCCTCCCGCGTGGCAGGCAACAATTCTACCACTGAACCACCAATGCTCCACAGGTACTTAATTTTACACTTACTCGTGTACTTTAGTGTATGAAACAAAGCAGGAGTGTCAGGATGCCTTGCCTTGCCATCATCTCCATACATTCGCAACCAAGCCTGGCTAGCTCAGTCGGTAGAGTATGAGACTCTTAATCTCAGGGTCGTGGGTTCGACCCCCACGTTGGGCGGATGTTTTTTCTTTTCCTGTACCATTGTATGTCGAACACTGTATACTTGCACCACCACAGCGCAAATGGCTGTCCTCACTTTCACAAAATACACTGCCATATCAGCAAAAACTCAGGACTGCATTGGCCGGGAATCGATTCCGGGCCTCACGCGTGGCAGGCGAGAATTCTACCACTGAACCACCAATGCTCCACAGATGCCTAATTTTACACTTACTCATGTACTTTAGTGTATAAAACAAAGCAGGAGTGTCAGGATGCCTTGCCTTGCCATCACCTCCAAGCCTACGTAACCAAGCCCGACTAGCACAGTCGCTAGAGCATAAGACTATTAATCTTAGGGTCATGTATTTGAGCTCCATGTTGGGCAGTTGTTTTTTTCTCTTCCTGTACCATTGTATGTGGAACAGTGTATACTTGCATCACCACAGCGCAAATGGCTGTCCTCACTTTCACAAAATGCACTGCCCTATCAGCAAAAACTCAGGAATGTATTGACCGGGAATTGAACCCGGCCTCCCACGTGGCAGGCTAGATTTCTACCACTGAACCACCAATGATCCACAGATGCTTAATTTTAGACTTACTCATGTACTTTAGTGTACAAAACAAAGCAGGAGAGTCAGGATGCCTTGCCTTGCCATCACCACAACTCCTCGGTTACCAAGCATTGCTAACTCAGTCGGTAAAGCATGAGACTCTTAATCTCAGGGTCGTGGGTTCGAGCTCCACATTGGGTGGATGTTTTTTTTCTTTTCCTGTACCATTGTATGTGGAACACTGTCAACTTGCCCCACCACAGCGCAAATGGCTGTCCTCACTTTCACAAAATGCACTGCCATATCAGCAAAAGCTCAGGACTGCATTGGCCGGGAATCGAACCCAGGCCTCCCGCGTGGCAGGCGAGAATTCTACCACTGAACCACCAATGCTCCACAGATACTTAATTTTACACTTACTCGTGTACTTTAGTGTATGAAATAAAGCAGGAGTGTCAGGATGCCTTGCCTTGCCATCACCTCCATACATTCTCAACCAAGCCTGGCTAGCTCGGTCGGTAGAGCATGAGACTCTTAATCTCAGGGTCGTGGGTTCAAGCCCCACGTTGGGCGGATGTTTTTTCTTTTCCTGTACCATTGTATGTGGAACACTGTATACTTGCACCACCACAGCGCAAATGGCTGTCCTCACTTTCACAAAATGCACTGCCATATCAGCAAAAATTCAGGACTGCATTGGCCGGAAATCGAACCCGGGCCTCCCGCGTGGCAGGCGAGAATTCTACCACTGAACCACCAATGCTCCACAGATACTTAACTTTACACTTACTCGTGTACTTTAGTGTATGAAATAAAGCAGGAGTGTCAGGATGCCTTGCCTCCCACGTGGCCGGCTAGATTTCTACCACTGAACCACCAATGATCCACAGATGCTTAATTTTAGACTTACTCATGTACTTTAGTGTACAAAACAAAGCAGGAGAGTCAGGATGCCTTGCCTTGCCATCACCACAACTCCTCGGTTACCAAGCATTGCTAACTCAGTCGGTAAAGCATGAGACTCTTAATCTCAGGGTCGTGGGTTCGAGCCCCACGTTGTGCGGATGTTTTTTCTTTTCCTGTACCATTGTATGTGGAACACTGTCAACTTGCACCACCACAGCGCAAATGGCTGTCCTCACTTTCACAAAATGCACTGCCATATCAGCAAAAAATCAGGACTGCATTGGCCGGGAATCGAACCCGGGCC